>NC_069502.1:890316782-890616782 GCF_027579735.1 Bombina bombina
AATGCCTAAATGACATAAGATATTGTTTACACTTGGTCCCACCCCTCTCTAAACTGTCCCATATTAAAGATGCAAATATTCCAAAATCCAAACTATTCTGCGATCCAAACCTTTTCTGGTTCCAAGCAGTTTGGATAAAAGGTGTTCTACTTGTAACCTCAATTTGCTGGCACCTACTAAACTGCAGGGGTTTTATCTTTTTTTAACCTAATTTGTTTTGATTACACAGTAGAATCATGCACAGAAATGCCATAATATGGAATATCCTGCAAGTAAATCCCAATCTGTACAGTGATGATTTACAGTTTTACATGAATGAAGTAGCTCAGTAGTTTCAATGTTAGAAATGTTGCAAAAACAATTATAAGCTCAATATTGTAAACAGGAAAAGCCACAGACATTATTTATGTTAGATAATAATATCCCATACTTTTAATCTTGATTTGAGAGCAAAACCTCACAAAATTAAAGAACACGCTTTTTACAACAAATGAAGTTAGAAAAATGCTTAAAGTGAATGTAAACTTGCCCGTGTCATGAAAGGGGCTGAATGTCCCAGGTGGGGGGGGGATGATTAGTCGATTAAATATTCATCATCTGTCAATCAAGTAACCAGTATGGCAGGCGGAGGAACAACGCTAATCGTAGAATTTGAAAGAAATATACAAAATGTAAAAAAAATATGAATGAAAGTCTGCCTTATTTTGTAAAATCTATGCTATGACTTTACCGGATGCAGGCAAATTTACATTCACTTTAATGATCCATTTTACAGCATAATACATATATAGTCATGCAAATTATATGGTTTTATGTATCAGGACATAATAACAATCAAATGGTCCTTAGCAGGTCTTAAAATTAGGTAAATATACCACAACACATGACATATTACACTGTGTCATTATTTAGTTTACAAAAATAAAGCCAAAATGGAGAAGCCATGTGTGACAAACTAACTACACCTTATGATTCAATAGCTTGTAGAACCACCTTTAGCAGCAATAACTTGAAGTCATTTTTTTCTGTATGACTTTATTAGTCTCTCACATCATTGTGGAGGAATTTTGTCCCACTCTTCTTTACAACGTTGCTTCAATTCATTGAGGTTTGCGGGCATTCATCTATTCACAGCTCTCTTAAGGTCCTGCCACAGAATTTCAATCAGGTTCAGGTCTGGACTTTGACTGGACCATTGCTTCACCTTGAATATTTTCTTTTTCAGCCATTCTATTGTAGATTTTCTGGTGTGCTTGGGATCATCGTCCTTTTGTGTGACCCATTTTCAGGCCAAGCTGTCGGACAGATAGCCTCACATTTGACTCTAGAATACTTTGGTGTACAGAGTAGTTCATGGTCGACTCAATGAATGCAAGGTTGCCAGGTCCTGTGGCTGCAAAACAAGCCCAAACCATCAACCCATCACCACCGTGCTTGACTGTTGGTATGAGGTGTTTGTGCTGATATGCTGTATTTGGTTTTCACCAAATGTGGCACTGTGCATTGTGGCCAAACATCTCCACTTTGGTCTCGTCTGTCCAAAGGACATTATTCCTGAAGTTTTGTGTTTTTTTCAGATGCAACTTTGTAAACCTAAGCCGTGCTGCCATGTTCTTTTTAGAGAGAAGAGGCTTTCTCCTGGCAACCCTTCCATGCAAACCATACTTGTTCAGTCTTTTTCTAATTGTACTGTCATGAACCTTAACATTTAAACATTTAACATGATAATTTAGGCCTGTAGAGTCTGAGAGGTAACTCTTGTTTTTTCCGCAATTTCTCTGAGCATTGCACGTTCTGATCTTGGGGTGAATTTGCTGGGATGATTGCCATCTGTCTTGAATGTTTTCCACTTGTGAATAATCTTTTACACTGTAAAATGATGGACTTTAAATTGTTTGTAAATGGCCTTACAACCCTTGCTAGATTGATGGACAGCAACAATTGCTTCTCTAAGATCATTGCTGATGTCTTTGTTCCTTGGCATTGTGTTAACACACACCTGAATGCTCCAGACCAGCAAACTGCTAAAACTTCAGCTTTTATAGAGGTGGTCACACTTACTGATGATCAATTAATCAAGGGCATTTGATTAGCAGCACCTGGCTGCTACTTAGCCTCTTAATTCCTATGGAAACAATAAGGGTGTACTTAGTTATTCACACATGGCTCCTCCATTTTTGGCTTTAATTTTGTTAAATAAATCATGACACTGTGTAATATGTTGTGTGTTGTTGTTCATCTTTGGTTGTATTTACCTAATTTTAAGACCAGCTAAGTACCAGATAATTGTTATTATGTCCTGATACATAAAAACCATAGAATTTAAAGAGGGTGTACTTTCGTTTTACCGTGACTGTAAATACACTTCCTACATATATGCACTGTATACCCATAATGCCCCAGATCAGATCGATAAAGCAATAAAAAAAAAAAGAATTTGACAAACAAATACCACTGATTTCAAAACCTCTAAATATATTTGTTATTGTCACCACATTACAGCAAAAAAAACCTGTATTTTGAAAATGGTGTCTATTACTTACCCACATCTTGATATTTTTAAAAACTTTTAATAGGGATCATGAAAGTAAACAAACAACCCATTTAGCACAAAATCATGTTGTGCTTATGGAGAAAAATTGTGTTTTGAATAGAGAAAACACTGTAAATTAAAACTCACCCTAATACAAAAATTAAATATGTATATGCATTATGCGAACATTAACATTAACATATATATATTCTGTCTGTTCTTGTGTACTGTACAACATTATATGTAACTAGCTGATTAATAGGGATGGGCGAATGTGTTTATATTCAAATTTGAATGTTAGAACTTATGTTATTGTAGAAATTCAATTTACATAATTGAATGTTGATAAGAACGAATATTCTAAAAAATTCTATAATCGAATGCTATTTACAGTTTTCAAATGTCACATTTGAATTCGAATGTTTATAATTAGATTGAAGGCTAACATTCAAAATTTCAAATGTAAAATTTGATTTAACAGATACTATTCAGAAGTTCAATAGTTCATGTGATAGGGAATTTAGTCAATTAATACATAATAGATACAAATTTATCAATTGAAATGTTTCTATTTCGGATATTGCATCATTTGAATATTACATTTAAAGAAAGGATTAGAAATACTATTACAAATATATAAATTTAAAAATGTCAAATTTGAATATTGCATAATTCAATTTGAATTATTAGAAAATTTGAATAGAATATTGCATTTAAAGAAAGCATTAGAAATACTATTACATTAAACAAATGTTAGAATGTTGTACAAACATTAAAAATTCGAAAACGAACGAATGTGTTAAAGTTTGTTTCATTTTTCGAATGTTGCGAAATATTAGCCCATCCTTACTGATTAATTTAGTTAGATATTTAAATTTCAGGACCAACTAAAAGAGAAGAACTACAAAACAGATATGAATCGAAACCATTGAGTGCTAATGACGGCTCTGAGCCGTCACAGAGTTTCCCACTCTGGTGCTAATGACAGCTCAGAGCCGTCACTAGCACTCTCCCACCTTGAGGTAGATCTGGGGGCTCCCACCCGCTCCTACCCCGGCGATCGTGCCTGCAGAATGACAGGCATCGCCGGGGCTTCCCATTTTGCGTGGTGACGTCACGCGCAATAACATGGTGATGTCAACTTTATTTATACTTAACAATGTTAAGTATAGGAGCAGGGGGCATGCTGCTTAGAAGCCTGTATCTCAGGCATCTAAGCAGCTACAGACCCCCAAGACCCACCATTGGAAAGGTAATCATCAAACCTTTCCAACAGTGTAAGTCTTGGGGGTCTGAAAAGAAAAAAAAAAGTTACAAAAAAATTGTTTAAAAAATAAAAAAAACATTAAAAAATCTTAGCACCCAGGTGGGAAAGTGCTTAGCACTCAAAGGGTTAAAGGGACATGAAACCCAAAAAAATTATTTCATGATTCATATAGAGAATACAATTTTAAACAACTTTCATATTTACTTCTATTATGTAATTTGCGTCATTCTCTTAGTATCCTTTGTTGAAGAAGCAGCAATGCACTACTGGGGGCTAGTTAATGCACTGTGTGAGCCACTGGATGAACCAATAACATTAAACACATATGTGCAGCAACCAGTCAGCGGCTGCTGAGACTACCTAGGTATACTTTTTTTATCAAAGGATAACAATATAACAAAACAAATTAGATAACTGCAGTAAATTGGAAAGTTGTTTAAAAATCACATTCTCTATCTGAATCATGAAAGAAAAAAAAATAGGTTTTGTGTCCCTTTAAGCACATCTAAAATGGCATCAGAGTGTCTATGCACAAAAGCAATGTTCCTTTGTTAAACGTCTTGAAAAAGTGTGAAAATCAAACCTAAAGGACCAGTCCAGTGGTTTATGAAGTCCTCTATGAGGAGTCACAATGACTTTATCATAGCTTTCAACTTTGGTTAACATTTCGAGCATTAAAGGGATAGTAAACACCAAAAATGTTATTGTTTAAAAAAATAGATAATCCCTTTATTTGCCATTCTCCAGCTTTGCTTAACCAACACTGTTATAGAAATATACTATTTACCTCTGTAATTACCTTTTATCTAAGCTTCTGCAGACTGCCTCCTTATCTCAGAACTTTTGACAGACTTGCATTTCAGGAGATTAGTGCTGACTCTTAAATAACTCCACGTGCATGAGCACAATGTTATTTATATGAAACACATGAACTAACGCCCTCTGGCTGTGAAAAACTGTCAAATGCATTCAGATAAGTGACCTTCCAGGGCTTAGACATTAGCATATGAGCCTCCTAGGTTTAGCTTTCTACTAAGAATATGAAGAGAACAAACCATATTTGATCATAAAAGTAAATTAGAAAGTTGTTTAAAATCACATGCCCTATATGAATCATGAAAGTTTAATTTGGACTTTACTATCCGTTTAATGTAATTATCAATTAAGCACATTGCTTTACCCCTGTCACAAGGCATAAATAGCAGCATGCAGAAATAGCGTTGGTGAGATCTGGCGGTTAAAGCCCAGTAAGCGCTACAGACAGCCAACATATGGTTTGTTTCCATTGGGTAAATTGTGGAAACTGGTGATAAAAACCTTTACAAACTTTAAGCACCTCATTGGAAACTAGGCCATACAGAGGGCTTGTTTCCATTGTTTTCCACTTGTCATTGAATGTATAGAGAGAGACATTTATCTTTTGCTCGCACAAGTGAACTTTCAACATTTTCTTTTAACACCCTACTTGTAATAGAGGCTCCAGCAGTCTACAGTCTTCAGAAGTAATGCATATTTCAAAACTTGACTCTTATGGAAACTTTAAACAAATACTAAGAGAAAAAAAAATGATCATAGGATTATTATTTTTTTATCATTTTTTAGCTCTAGCTGAATCATGTGATTTTTATTTTAATATGTTCCTTAAAATTTGAACAATAAAATAGTAACATATTTCATTTTTTGTGAGTACTGCAAATCAGTTACGAATAACAGTCATTGAAATATTGATATTTGAAGACTTGACCATAAAACATAAAAATCAGCATTTTTTGTTTTAAGAAAGCAGTTATTCTTTAAACTTTATGAAGCACTAATATATTCTGATGTAACTCATAAAATGAATTGCTTGTTTTATCTGTATTTGTAATAATTTTGAAAGTGAGGCGCCACATTTACAAAGCGTGTTCGTTGCTTGGCAAGGACATTTATTAGAAATCTTATCCTCACTCGACATGTTACACATGTGATGCCAGATCTGCAATATCAGTTTAATGAACAAAAAGAATATGAAACATTAATGGAGTAGTTAATTTGTTGAAAGCAGAGTAATAACTTCCTTATTTTTACTGGCCAATGTATTAATAAACATTATTTTAGATGAGAGAGATAAACCATCATAAAAGTGTCAAAAAAAATAACTGAAGAAAAAAAAAGAAATTAAAAAAAGATGATAACATCTAGGACTTTGCATAATATAACTGCAAATATGTATTTCACAAAATACAAAAAAAAAGTAAACTGAAAAATGTGAAGCTTAGATTAGTACAATTTATGCTAAAATAACCACAAAATAAAAAACTATTGTGCCTTGTGCTGTTTACATAATTCTCATCATTTTTTACATTGTACATTTGAAACCCCTAGATGTAAAGATATCTGCAACACATTGCAGAACAATATAATGCAGCATTATTTATTTATTTTTTAAATTATATCATCAAAGACTATAAGGCATAAATTATAATATACTGGGCCAGATTACAAGTTGAGCGCAAAATATTGCTTCCGCAAAAGCGATATTTGTGCTCAATTGAGTAATACCTGTACACGAAAATGTGCACTGGTATTACAAGTGAGGTGCAATGCGAACGTGACCTCACATTCCTGGTTAATTTTTTGAGCGCTAATTGCTACCGCAAGCTCTTGGTTACTATATCCAGCCACTTGTAATGGTTGGTTATTTATCGCGTGCATGTTTGCAGGCGCGCAATCGATTAGCGTTCCATTTGTAATCTAGCACTTTGTGTTTGAAACAGGAATAATTTAAAAGAAAATTTTGCTGGCTTTTTTTATAGCTATATATACTGTTTATATATATATATTGGGGGAAAATATTTTTTCTTTCAGGCTAAATAACAATCAGGTAGATTACGAGTTGTGCGTTCATCTTTAAAGCTGAAAAAATGGTAATATCAGCATTAAAACAGCAACACAGCCATTACAAGTCTTGTCGGTATAGCTGTACCACAAGCATTTAAGCCTGTAACGCAACGCCAGTCCCGCACTCTTAAAAATTATGCTTTTTCATGGGACTTCCATAGCGCAGCCATTACGAGTTTTGCGGTGAGGCTAAAAAGCTTGGGTTACACCCTATACCGACAAGATCCATTTCACAATCTGAGAGCAGTACTTATGAGTTTTCGCAACAAAACTGTTACATAAAACTCATAACTAAAGTGTTAAAAAGTACACTAACACCCATAAACTACCTTTTAACCCCTAAACCGCCACCCTCCTGCATCACAAATACTATATTAATGTTATTAACCCCTAATCTGCCGATCCCGACATCCCCGCCACTAATAAAATTTATTAACCCCTATTCCGCCGCTCCCCGACATCACCCCCACTATACTAAAGTTATTAAGCCCTACACCGCCGCCACTATAATAAACCTATTAACCCCTAAACCGCAAGCCCCCACAACGAAATATACTAAATTAAACTATTACCCCTAAACCAAAAGTCCCCCACATCGCAATAAACTAATTTAAACTAGTAACCCATAAACCTAATGCCCCCCTAACTTTATATTAAAATTACAATTTCCCTATTTTAAATTAAATAAAAAATTACCTGTCAAATTAAAAATGGTTATTAAAATCAGCCGATAGAATTTCAGTAGCTCTCATTCTATTGGCTGATTTAAACAGCCAATAGGATTTCAGTAGCTCTCATCATATTGGCTGATTTGAATTTCCAAAATCAAATCAGCCAAATCGCGTACCTTGCCTTGAAGATGCAGAATACAGCGGCGACCGTATGAAGAGGATGTTCCGCGCCGGATGTCTTCAGGATGGACCTGCTCCGCGCCGCCAGGATGAAGATAGGAGAGGCCATCAGGATGAAGATGGAGCTGCCTGGATGAAGATGGAGCCGCCTGGATGAAGATGGAGCCGCGGGGATGAAGATCCTTCAAGCAGGACTTCAGCAACTCTAAGTGGATCTTCGGAGGTTAGTGTTAGGATTTTTTAAACTTTTTTGGGTGGGTTTTTATTTTAGTTTAGGGTTTGAGCTTTTCGTAAAAGAACTAAATGCCCTTTTCAGGGCAATGCAAAAGAGCTAAAGGCCCTTTTAAGGGTAATGCCCATACAAATGCCCTTTTCAGGGCAATGGGTAAATTAGGTTTATTTATTTTGTTTATTTTGGGGGTTTGGGGGGGGTGGGGGTTTGTAATGTTAGTGGGTCTTTGTAATTTTCTTTCAGGTAAAAGAGCTGTTTAACTTAGGGCAATGGTATTTTATTATAGATTAGTTTTTTTATTTTGGGGTGGGTTTTTTCTTTTAAATGGTTATTAGTATAGGAATAATTGTTATTATTTTTGATAACTTGTTTGTTATTTTGTGTGTTTTTTTCGTTTTGGGGGTGGGGTTTTTTTTTAGAATAGACATTTTTTATTTTTAATGGGCAACAAAAGAGCTGAATGCCCTTTTAAGGGCAATGCCCATACCAATGCCCTTTTCAGGGCAATGAGTAGATTAGGTTTTCCTTTTTTTTATTTTGTGGGTTTGGGGGTGGGGGTTTGTATACTGTTAGGGGGTGTTTGATTTTCTTTTTTTAGCAAAAGAGCTGTTAACTTTATGGCAATGCCCTACAAAAGGCTTTTTGGATAATTTTGTTTGTTATTTTTTGTAATTTTAATGTTTTTTATTTTTTGTAATGTTATGTTTTAGTGTAAGGCAGCTTAGGTTTTATTTTACAGGTAAGTTTGTATTTATTTTATCTAGGTAGTTAGTAAATAGTTAATAACTATTTACTAACTAGTCTACCTAGTTAAAATAAATACAAACTTACCTGTGACATAAAAGTAAAACCTAAGCTTGCTACAATATAATTATTAGTTATTTTGTAGCTATCTTAGGATTTATTTTACAGGTAAGTATGTATTTAGTTTTAAATAGATATTATTTAGTTAATAATTGTAACTTTAATTTAGCTCTATTTTAATTATGTTAAAGTTAGGGGGTGTTAGGGTTACATTAGGGTTAGGGTTACATTAGGGTTAGGTTTATGGATTAATATAGTTTAATTAGGTTGTTGCAATGTGGGGGGCTGGAGGTTTAGGGGTTAATAGGTTTATTTAGTGGTAGTGATGTGGGAGGCCAAATGTTTAGGTGTTAATAGCTTTATTTAGTTGCGGCAATGTCAGGGAGCGGCAGAATAGGGGTTAATATTTTTATTATAGTGTGGGCGATGTTGGGGTGCGGAGGAATAGGGTTTAATAACTTTAGTATAGTGATGGCGATATCGGGAGCAGCAGATTAGGGGTTAATAGATTTATTTAGGTGGCAGCGATATCGGGAGCGGCAGATTAGGGGGCCTATTTATCAAAGGTCTTGCGGACCTGATCCGACAGCAATACGCTCTCCGCATTTAACATTGCACCAGCAGCTCACAAGAGCTGCTGGTGCAACGCCGCCCCCTGCTGACTCGCGGCCAATCCAGCAGGGGGGTGTCAATCAACCCGATCGTACTCTATCGGGTTGAATTCCGGGGATTCCTGTCCGCCTCATCAGAGCAGGCGGACAGGGTTATGGAGCAGCGGTCTTTAGACTGTTGCTTCATAACTGCTGTTTCTGGTGAGTCTGAAGACTCGCCATAAACACGAGCCCACAAGCTCCGTTTGGAGCCTGATAAATGGGCCCCTAGGGGTTAATAACATTATGTAGGTGGCGGCGATGTCGGGGGCAGCAGATTTGGGGTGTTTAGATGTGGGGTTTATATTAGAGTGTTAGGTTTAAACGTTACTTTTTTTCCCCCATAAACATTAATGGGGCTGCGTTACAGAGCTTTTCATTCCGCAATTGCAAGTGTTAGGTTTTTTACAGACACTCTCTCCCCATTGATGTCTATGTTGAAAGCGTGCACAAGCACGTCAAAACAGCACTTGTATTTTGTGTGGTATGAATCTCAACGCAACCATATCGCACGCACAAGGCGGCTATTTCTAAACTTGTAATGGCTGCGCTATTGGAGGTGAAATAACGCAACTTTTGTTGCGTTCGTCAAATTCCCTATAGCGCGCATAACTCGTAATCTACCTGAATGTCATTAAAAACGTTTTGAAGCTTTGCAGAAAAAGATCAGTTTAATTTTGAATTAAAATATTACCTATACATTCTTGTTATGAGATACTCAAAAAGACGATAATTAGAAAAAAACATTTCATATCCAGAGCAAAAAGGAATTTATTCCGTTTGGTAAAATATTAAAAAGAAAAGGTAAATCTTAATGTAATATATATAATATAATTCTTTATAAAAAACTAAGAATAAACAATGTAGGATAATCATTGTAACCTACAAGACAAATAAATAAATTAATGTATATTGCTATGATGCTTTATTTTCCTTGATTAAAGTTGTCAGATAATTATCAGGCTTTTATAAACATGATAAACAAACACTGCATGATAATAGCTTTGGAAACGAAAATGTGTTGTTACTTTAGATGCAGAGGTAGGAATGTTTAAAAGAGATATCTACTAATCATATTATTTCATGTTGATTAAAATTAAATTATGAGCAAACATGTTTACCCAGAGAATTAAAGAGACATTAGACATTTTATTCAGAAAAAAACAACTTTAATCAAGGAAAATAAAGCATCAAGGCAATATACATTAATTATTTGTTTAGCCTGGTTGAAACAAAAATACAAGTGTGTTTCATTCCTCCAAGAGAGACTAGATTGCCTCCATCTGAAATTGTAATATTCTATACAGTTATTGGTCCACAAGTTCACTTAAACCTTGGAATTCACCAGGCATTTCAAGAGGGTTATCCCTGTTTTGCACTCAATATGCAATATGTTGCAAAGAGGTTAATCACAATCCTTTAGAAAAGTTTATTTTTTTATTTTTATTTTTTTACAAAATTCATTATTAAAGTCTATGGACATTTTTGTAGATAAGTATTTTCTAAAGGATTGTAATCAACCCCAAAATGTCATTATTGCATAAGAAATATATATAAATATTCTTTTATGAATAAATAAAACATATTCATCTATGTTAAGAACATTGGAATGTGAAATATTCATATTTTCTTGTCAGGTTAGCGCACATGAGAATATGCGATTGGGTTTGTGCATGAGTTGGGTGTTAGTTTTCTTTTCCACTTTTTTTGCTCCATTGACTTCTATGGGGAAATAAGGTTATCACACGAACAATATTCTAAATTCATCTTTTTGCACTTGTTGGGTTAGTGCACAAGAGAAAACAGTTTACTTTCAACTCATAATGCACGCAAAAATCTTTCTTCTAGTGCAGTTAACGCTAGAGCGAGAGCGTTAAATAACACTCAACTTGTAACCTGGCCCTAAACAGGAGGTAAGTGACCTCACAAAGTCACAATAATTTAATTCATTCATTTCAAGGATCTATCTATGCAAATCTAAAGCTATGTAACCCAATCAGTATTGGTCTTAAATTAAAACAATGATTTAGATTGGTTTTACTGACTAGTGGTTTAAATTGTGATTTAAATCATGATTTAAATAAATGTGATGTAAATCAAATCCCCCCTGGTGAGATCGATCCTTTGTGATTTGATGCAGTGAGTTGTCCTGAACCTGAGCTGTGCAAGGGGACTATGGATCCAGCAGGCGTTATTACAGGCGCTATAGTCGTTGATCATCCTCAATTGTCTGGAGACTCAATCTCAAGACTTTTCACAGCCACATTCCTACGGTGATCAATGTTCCTTTGTTGAGTCAGCAGGAGATAGTACTGGGTCCTGTTAGTACTGTGGGTCCTTACTGGGTCCTGTGAGTCACTTAATGTCACATTAAAGCCTAGATTTGGGAGATTTGGGAGAATCTACTCATCTGTAATACCATTGAGGATTCTAATTGACTGAATTAACATCCAGGTAGGAATGTATTGTTATTATTTTGGAAAACTGGTAACACCGGGACATTGAGAGTCTATCTCATTATAGGACCAAAACTGGAGTCGAATAAATCCTGTACCCGTGCAGAAGATGTGGCACTGGCTACATGAGTATATGTAAATTTTAGATTGCTCTCTTGCCATCATATGCCCTCCTTATATTTCACTTGGTACAGTGCTCTTATTTTTATAATTATATCTCCTTATTATGAAGGCCATGTTGTCATAGACTTGAGGAATTAAGGAAACTTCAGTTAACAAATTTCCTAGTTGGACATGTATTTACGGTTTTAGCAATGTATTTTGCCATTATACTTCCCAGTAGTATGCTTATTACTAATATATTTTGCTGCCTACCAGTTAAAAGGCTCTATAATACCTTTTAGTACCCTTGTTGTCATGGGATTAGTAAATGATATACATTTTAAATAGTATGTTCTTCTTTTTAATATCACACTGATAAAGGTTATGTAGCTACATATCAATTGTTTATATTTATGTTGACCACTGTTACTATTACTCAGTTTTCAATTTATTCCTTTGCATTAATTTGTGAGTGTTGATTTTTTAAGTCTGTACTTTGCTGCATGGCATATATATTACTAGGTCTTGCTTAATTTTTCAGATGTATAATGACATCTAGTTCTTTATTACTGTTATACTCATCTCTCTGCCGGATTTTATCATCACAGTAGTCCACCGCAGCCTCAACTGATAGTCAGCTCAAAGGCTATGTGAGAACGGGGAATGCAGCTTTTCCTAATTTATGTTATGACTTATTTAGATATAATTTACTCCTCTTGCAGCTTGAATTTCTAATTTCACTGTTCAACAATGAAAATGTTTCTGACTTGAGAATACTTCTAATTGATTTCAGCATCTGGAAAATAAATATGACCTTTAAACCTCTCAGTTAGCTCTCGGTTCTGAGATATAGCCCATTTATGATGATTTAGGGTATGGGTATAGAGAAAAGAGTGTGGCGTTCCTAGTAGCCGAGTATGGATCCTGGCAAACTTGAGTGCAGGAATGATGAGTCATTGTAGTCCTTGTTTTTTTTATTGTCTGTGAACATTAGAGTGTTGTTCCTTTCATTATTTTCAGTTTTTATGGTTATGCTTTAAGCTAAAAGCCAGGATACAACGTAAATGTGTTCATGAGAACTTTAAAAGAATATATTCATAAAATTTGCACACTTGGCTGATATATTAATTTATTCCCTGGCTACACAAAAGTTTTGTAATTTAAAGTTGTTTTAAATATTTTGAAAATAACTGTCCCTATATTTAGCTTGTGTGTTCTTACTCTCAATGTATGTATTTCTTTTGTAAGACAAAAGTAGCCAAACATCTTAAGACAAATGCTAAGATTTATTTTGATAACTTGGTTTTATATATTAATCAGGGGCTTAACTAGACTTTACTGGGAAGCAGTGGAAAGCCAGTGGTAGCCCCCACCAACCCACAATGGGCCCAGATAGAGGAACTATTAGGATGAGTGGGTAAGCAACCTAGAAGTCTGACACCCCTGTAAGTAATACCCCTGATGGTAGTACTGACCATAATATGAAGTGTAGGAGGTGGAATGTGATGGAAGGGACATGATACTCCTTTGCTGAATGAGCCAACTTTTTATGTGAAAAATGTCCCTATCAGCCAATGAACAATAGAGTCCCAGGAACCAAATGCACATAATCAAGTACTTCCTGTTGACTATATCTTAAATGTAAACAGTTTTTAGTTTTTTTTTCATGCAAATGCTCTTTTATATACATGACAGAACATTTTTGAGTAATATGTTCTTTTACAAGCTACAGAGATGTGCTATTATAAATCACTTGTTTTCCTACTTGTTTTTAAGGTGTCAAAAAACAAATTTATTGAATTCCTAGTACATACAAGCATGTGAATGATGAATGGGAAAGTGGTGGGTGGAATATTCATGGAAAATGATGAGGTTTTAAAAACTATGGTGCAAGCAAATTTACCTGTAAATACAATTTGTGGAGAACTTCGGAGTTCTCCACAAAAGTCAAAGATTATAATATTAAAAAAAAACAGGTTCATAAATCATAGAAACGTTAGACATCTGCCTATTAATTTGGGATTTTTATTTTAACTATAGATTATGTTTCTATTTTTGTACATGAAAATATAAGGGTTTATTTAAAATATAAACACCTAGATTATGAGTTTTGCATTAGAGGCTGTGCGGTGCTAACGAGCAGTTTTCACTCACCGCTCACTTACCTGCAGCGCTGGTATTACGAGTTTTTACAAACCCGTCGTTAAAAGACAAGAAGTGAGTGTTGAGCAAAATTTTGCTCATTACTGCACTCCAATACCAGCGCTGCTTAAGTCAGCGGTGAGCTGGTGTAACATGCTCATGCACGATTTCCCCATAGGAATCAACGGAGAGAGCCAGCTGAAAAAAAGTCTAACACCTGCAAAAAAGCAGCGTAAAACTCCTTAACGCAGCCCCATTGATTCCTATGGGGAAATAAAATTTATGTCTACACCTAACACCCTAACATGAACCCCGAGTCTCAACACCCATAATCTTACACTTATTAACCCCTAATCTGCTGCCCCCGACATCACTGACACCTACATTATATTATTAACCCCTAATCTGCCGCTCCGGACACCGCCGCCACCTACATTATACTTATGAACCCCTAATCTGCTGCCCCCAACATCACCGCCACCTACCTACATTTATTAACCCCTAATCTGCCGCCCCAATGTCGCCGCCACTATATTAAAGTTATTAACCCCTAAACCTAAGTCTAACCCTAAACCTATCACCCCCTAACTTAAATATAATTTAAACATATCTAAATAAATATTCCTATCATTAACTAAATTATTCCTATTTAAAACTAAATACTTACCTATAAAATAAACCCTAAGATAGCTACAATATAACTAATAGTTACATTGTAGCTAGCTTAGGATTTATTTTTATTTTACAGGCAAGTTTGTATTTATTTTAACTAGGTAAAATAGTTATTAAATAGGTATTAACTATTTAATAACTACCTAGTTAAAATACATACAAATTTACCTGTAAAATAAAACCTAACCTAAATTACACTAACACCTAATACTACACTATAATTAAATAAATTAACTGAATTAAATACAATTGCCAACATAAAATTAAATTAGCTAAAGTACAAAAAAAAACACACTAAATTATAGAAAATAATAAACAAATTACAGAAATTTAAACTAATTACACCTAATCTAATAGCCCTATTAAAATAATCTGCTGCCCCCGACATCACTGACACCTACATTATATTATTAACCCCTAATCTGCCGCTCCGGACACCGCCGCCACCTACATTATACTTATGAACCCCTAATCTGCTGCCCCCAACATCACCGCCACCTACCTACATTTATTAACCCCTAATCTGCCGCCCCAATGTCGCCGCCACTATATTAAAGTTATTAACCCCTAAACCTAAGTCTAACCCTAAACCTATCACCCCCTAACTTAAATATAATTTAAACATATCTAAATAAATATTCCTATCATTAACTAAATTATTCCTATTTAAAACTAAATACTTACCTATAAAATAAACCCTAAGATAGCTACAATATAACTAATAGTTACATTGTAGCTAGCTTAGGATTTATTTTTATTTTACAGGCAAGTTTGTATTTATTTTAACTAGGTAAAATAGTTATTAAATAGGTATTAACTATTTAATAACTACCTAGTTAAAATACATACAAATTTACCTGTAAAATAAAACCTAACCTAAGTTACACTAACACCTAATACTACACTATAATTAAATAAATTAACTGAATTAAATACAATTGCCAACATAAAATTAAATTAGCTAAAGTACAAAAAAAAACACACTAAATTATAGAAAATAATAAACAAATTACAGAAATTTAAACTAATTACACCTAATCTAATAGTCCTATTAAAATAAAAAAGCCCCTCCAAAACAAAAAAAAACCCTAGCCTAAACTAAACTACCAATAGCCCACACAACCAACCCCCCAAATAAAATACTAGCTAAAAAAACCTAAGCTCCCCATTGCCCTGAAAAGGGCATTTGGATGGGCATTGCCCTTAAAAGGGCAGTTAGCTCTTTTGCCGCCCAAACCCTAATCTAAAAAATAAATCCCACCCAATACACCCTTAAAAAACCTAACACTTACCCCCTGAAGATCGACTTACCGGGAGACGTCTTCATCCAAGCTGGGCGAAGTGGTCCTCCAGACGGGCAGAAGTCTTCATCCAAGCCGGGCAGAAGTGGTCCTCCAGACAGGCAGGAGTCTTCATCCAGACAGCATCTTCTATCTTCATCCATCCGACGCGGAGCGGTTCCATCTTCAAGACATCCGACGCGGAGCATCCTCTTCATCCGACGACTAAAACAGAATGAAGGTACCTTTAAGTGACGTCATCCAAGATCAGCCAATCGGAATTAAGGTAGAAAAAATCCTATTGGCTGATGCAATCATTGGAACAGCCAATAGAATGTGAGCTCAATTCTATTGGCTGATAGAATTTTTATCAGCCAATCGGAATCTAAGGGATGCCATCTTGGATGACGTCACTTAAAGGTACCTTCATTCTGTTTTAGTCGTCGGATGAAGAGGATGCTCCGCGTCGGATGTCTTGAAGATGGACCCGCTCCGCGCCAGATGGATGAAGATAGAAGATGCCATCTGGATGAAGACTGTCGATCTTCAGGGGTTAAGTGTTAGGTTTTTTAAGGGTGTATTGGGTGGGTTTTATTTTTTAGATTAGGGTTTGGGCGGCAAAAGAGCTAACTGCCCTTTTAAGGGCAATGCCCATCCAAATGCCCTTTTCAGGGCAATGGGGAGCTTAGGTTTTTTAGCTAGTATTTTATTTGGGGGTTGGTTGTGTGGGTGGTGGGTTTTACTGTTGGGGGGTTGTTTGTATTTTTTTTTTCAGGTAAAAGAGCTGATTACTTTGGGGCAATGCCCCGCAAAAGGCCCTTTTAAGGGCTATTGGTAGTTTAGTTTAGGCTAAGGTTTTTTTTATTTTGGGGGGCTTTTTTATTTTAATTTATTTTAATAGGGCTATTAGAGTAGGTTTAATTAGTTTAAATTTCTGTTATTTGTTTATTATTTTCTGTAATTTAGTGGGGGGGGGGGGTTTGTACTTTAGCTAATTTAATTTAATGTTGGCAATTGTATTTAATTTAGTAAATTTATTTAATAATAGTGTAGTGTTAGGTGTTAGTGTAACTTAGGTTAGGTTTTATTTTACAGGTACTTTTTTATTTATTTTAGCTAGGTAGTTATTAAATAGTTAATAACTATTTAGTACCTATTCTACCTAGTTAAAATAAATACAAACTTGCCTGTAAAATAAAAATAAATCCTAAAATAGCTACAATGTAACTATTAGTTATATTGTAGCTAGCTTAGGGTTTATTTTACAGGTACGTATTTAGTTTTAAATAGGAATAATTTATTTAATGAAAGGAATATTTATTTAGATTTATTTAAATTATATTTAAGTTAGGGGCTGTTAGGGTTAGACTTAGGTTTAGGGGTTAATAACTTTAATATAGTGGCGACGTTAGGGCCGGCAGATTAGGGGTTAATAATATTTAACTAATGTTTGTGAGGCGGGAGGGCGGCGGTTTAGGGGTTAATATGTTTATTATAGTGGCGGCGACATTGGTGGCGTCAGATTAGGGGTTAATAAGTGTAGGTAGGTGGCGGCAACATTGGGGGAAGCAGATTAAGGGTTAATAAATATAATGTAGGTGTCGGTGATGTTGGGGTCAGCAGATTAGGGGTTCATACATATAATGTAGGTGGCGGCAGTGTCCGGAGCGGCAGATTAGGGGTTAAAATGTTAATTTTAGTATTTGCGATGCAGGAGGGCCTTGGTTTAAGGGTTAATAGGTAGTTTATGGGTGTTAGTGTACTTTTTAGCACTTTAGTTATGAGTTTTATGTTACGGCGTTGTACCATAAAACTCTTAACTACTGACTTTAGAATGCGTTAGGACTCTTGACATGGTAGGGTGTACCGCTCACTTTTTGGCCTCCCAGGACAGACTCGTAATACCGGCGCTATGGAAGTCCCATAGGAGAAAGACTTTACAAAGTTTACGTGTCGTTTTGCGGTAAGGCCAAAGAAGTGTGCGGTGACCCTAAACCAAGAAGACTCATAATACCAGCAGGCGTAAAAATTCAGCGTTAGGACCTCTTAACGCTGCTTTTTTTACCCTAACGCACAACTCGTAATCTAGCCAAAAGATAATAATGATCATAATAATAATATATATATTTTCTATAATTATTTTTTATTGAGATTATCAAGATTACATTTTAGTAATAGAAAGAAAATACTACAACAAACCTGGAGAATGGTACATCAATGGGAAAAAAGGGAAAAAGCATAAGGTATGTTGACTTCAGTTGCAATTGGGTTCATGCAATAGAGTCCGTTCTTTTTTTTTAGTTATTTGTCTTTTGTCCAAGAGAGATCATTATTAGTAAGAGTCTATAAGGATATAAAAAGCAAAATGGTGAAATCCCAGCAGTTATGTGGGCAAGTATTACAATCTTAACTGGTATTTTACCATTCAATTATGAATGCAGAGCAGTAGGGTAGGGGAGACATGACTGAGGGTCTTTGTGTGAATATATTGTGGTTTCCCAAAAGAATTTGATCTCTAAGAACATGTCAAGTTTTTGTGCTTTAAAATATCCGTATTCATCTAGAGATAAGGTGTTTGTCAAATGAGATATTCATTCAGTATAATAACATTTTATGCCAGATTACGAGTGGAACGCAAAATTGTGCGTTCGCAACCACAATATTTGGGCTCCACTCGTAATAACAGCACACACAAATGTGCAATGGTATTATAAGTAGAGTGCAATGCGAACGTGACCACACATTTGCATTGCAGGGAAGCTTTGCGCTCACAAGAGCGCGCTTTAATAGGCTCCAATGGGAGCCTCATCCTCATGCCGTGAGACACGGCAGAAAACCTAGCACAGCGAAGGGGGTAAGTCACGCAGTGATGGGCAGCAAATGTTAAATATATATGAATATGAATATGTATATACATATATTAACACAAATATACAGTATATGTATATAAGCATATACATATATATATTTACAGGGAACACACAGTTCCCATAGACCATAATGTAAAGACACTTTTTAGTGCAGTTTTTTTTATAACACCCAACATTCCCTTACTTTAACCCCTTAAAACTGCTTTGTGTAGTTATATTTCAAAAAAATTAAAATGGTCATAATTTTTAATAATAAAAGTGAACAAAACTCTTTATTTTGGCGGCAATTGGAGGACATTTCCTAAATTAACCAGAGGTCTGACCTCTGGTTAATTTTCGGAGTGCAAATTGCTACCGCAAGCTCACTGTAGCATTAACCAGCCACTTGTAATGGCTGGTTATTTAACATGCACTCGTAAACGGGCGGATTTGCCCATATACGGGTGCATGTTAAATTTGCGCTACTCTTAAATAAATACAAGATAGAATGACGCATTCAAATAAAAGATTAGTCAGAGAATAATATGTAGATGTATTTTTAAAGTTACATTAGTTGTTCAAATTATGTGTAAAGCTTTAATGTCTATATAATAATGGGATCTGCCATCTTGTAACTTAGGTTACCTTCTCTGTTGTGGCCAATTAGGGACAGTTATAAATAGGTCACTAGAGTGTGCAGCCAATGGCTCTGTGGAATATAACAGTGTTCTGAATCTCCATTTCTAACAGGAACTGAAAAGCTCACAATTTTGCAATGGAATTACATGAAAAGGGACAAAATAAATAAGTAATGTATATTTCAGAGTCTTTTATATATATTTAATTTATCATTTTATATTACCATCTCAGAGTGTTTAATGCCCCATTAACCGAATTTAGAGCCTTAAAATTTGAACTGACTTTTAATTAACGGCTGCTTCTTCATACATTGCAGAGCTATCAACTGGGTTGTAATTTGCAAAAAATTCTGTAATACATCTGACAGTTTTGGGGGAATTTTTTTTTAATTGGCTGCAAAAAACTTGAGTTTTAAAATTCCCTCTCTGTGCAATAATGCACAAATATGTGGCCTGTCCCTTTAACTGTATTTCATAACCTGTAGACTGTAAACTACGTTTAGAAGGGCTTCCCCCTTCTTGAATTCATTTTGTTTAGTTTAGTTTAAATAGCTGTATTTTATTTTTTCCATGAATCAGTGTCATTGTGGGCTCCTACTCGTACTTAAAGCTATGGATTTATGCAGCGCTTTACAAATAAATAGGAACAATAATAAGCATCTATCTCACAGCAAGAACCACATTTAGGATGTTCCACACCCATAAAAACATAAAACTCGCCGTTAATCAATTAGATTGGGAAACCCTGGAATGACAAGTGAATTATAGGATTGCATGTTAATATTGCAATCACTTTTCACAAATATAGTTTGCCAGAAAAATGTCTTTTTATTAGAAATAAATATGTGTAATCAGTTTTGTTTACCTAGCAAATAAGACCTTTGCACTTTTGTTCGAATAGAATCAAAGCTATATTCTGCCTTCCCTTTTAGGGTATTATGAATGAATCAGTAGCAGAAAACTGTAAATCTGATATAACGTTGCTTTATCTAAATCACTTATAAGCCTTTATCTATCAGAAGAGGGCAGTTCCAGCTCACTGTTACGCCAATGGAATGTGAAGACTGCAATGGAATGCCATTTTTCAGGCCACACAACATAACTAGAGATAATATGAGCTCTTATGATATAAGCTGCATGTTCTATGTTAAGACAAAATATTTTCTGAAATTAATATTATCTCTAAAATGTACCTGATATATATATATATATATATAAATTCATTAAAATTATGGGGGAATATAAAAAACTGAAATTAAAATCCTCCTTGTGTCAAAATTAAATCAATGTAAATATTTGCATAGGAAATTAGCACATATATTTCTATATATATATATATATATATATATATATATTTCCTATGCAAATATTTACATTGATATATATATATATATATACATACATAATTTTATATATATGTATACCTGTGTATATATATATATATATATATATATATATATGTATATGTATATATATATATATATATATATATAAAATAAACTATCATGATTCAGATAAGGAATGTCATTTTAAACAACTTTCCAATTTACTTTTATCACCAATTTTGCTTTGTTTTCTTGGTATTCTTAGTTGAAAGCTAAACCTAGGTAGGCTCATATGCTAATTTCTTAGACCTTGTAGGCCGCCTCTTATGTAAAATGTATGTTGACAGTTTTTCACCACTAGAGGGCATTAGTTCATGTTTGTCATATAGAAAACATTGAGCTCATCCACGTGAAGTTACCTAGGAGTAAGCACTGATTGTCTAAAATGCAAGTCTGTCAAAAGAACTAAAAAAGGGGGCGTTTTTCAGAGGCTTCGATACAAGGTAATCACAGAGGTAAAAAGTGTATTATTATAACTGTGTTGGTTATGCAAAACTGGGGAATGGGTAATAAAGGGATTATCTATCTTTTTAAATAACAAAAATTCTGGTGTTTACTGTCCCTTAAAGTGCATGTGCTATCTATATCACAAAAGTATAATTTTGATATCACTGTCCTTTTAAAGGGACACTAATCAATAAATACATTTCATGTCTCTAATTATGGGTGCTGCCGTTTAGGAACCTAGGTTACACTGCAGGTATCTGAAGGAGAGTTGCTGCACATATTCAAACACGTCAGCACTGGAATATAGTGAAAGACAGATTTCAACATGGGGGCACCCGTGTCTAGAGGGAGGTGGGAAATAACATCAATACTATGCTTATAAAATGTATTTAGTGTTTAATGTCCCTTTAAGAAGATCAAATCATCTTAATAACCCCATTTAAACCACCAATTCACCCTTTTGAGTGGAAACAGTGTTTGTACAATGTGCAAAATCTGAAATGTTAGATTACGACAACTTTCTAATGAGTGATACAATATCAACAGGAGTAAAATAATCCAGTCAAATTATCTAATCCCAGGACTGCATTATTTAAAGGGAAGGCAAGCAATTTTAAGCAACTTTTTAATTTACTCCTATTACCAATTCAAATCAATATACAAGGAGAACAAATTAAAATTGATAATAGGAGTAAATTAGAAAGTTGCTTAAAATTGCATGCTCTATCTGAATCATGAAAGAAAGAAAAAATGGGTTTCATATCCCTTTAACCCCTTAATGACCACAGCACTTTTCCATTTTCTGTCCGTTTGGGACCAAGGCTATTTTTACATTTCTGCGGTGTTTGTGTTTAGCTGTAATTTTCCCCTTACTCATTTACTGTACCCACACATATTATATACCGTTTTTCTCGCCATTAAATGGACTTTCAAAATATACCATTATTTTCATCATATCTTATAATTTACTATAAAAAAAATTATAAAATATGAGGAAAAAATGGAAAAAAACACACTTTTTCTAACTTTGACCCCCAAAATCTGTTATACATCTACAACCACCAAAAAAAACATATGCTAAATAGTTTCTAAATTTTGTCCTGAGTTTAGAAATACCCAATGTTTACATGTTCTTTGCTTTTTTTGCAAGTTATAGGGCCATAAATACAAGTAGCACTTTGTTATTTCCAAACCACTTTTTTTCAGAATTAGCGATAGTTATATTGGGACACTGATATCTTTCAGGAATCCCTGAATATCCATTGACATGTATATATTTTTAGAAGACATCCCAAAGTATTGATCTAGGCCCATTTTGGTATATTTCATGCCACCATTTCACCACCAAATGCGATCAAATAAAAAAAAATGGTTCACTTTTTCACAATTTTTTTCACAAACTTTAGGTTTCTCACTGAAATTATTTACAAAAAACTTATGCAATTATAGCATACATGGTTGTAAATGCTTCTCTGGGATCCCCTTTGTTCATAAATAGCAGACATATATGGCTTTGGTTTTGCTTTTTACTAATTAGAAGGCTGCTAAATGCGACTGCGCACCACACGTATATTATGCCCAGCAGTGAAGGGGTTAATTAGGGAGCATGTAGGGAGCTTCTAGGGTTAATTTTAGCTTCAGTGTAGTGTAGTAGACAACCCCAACTATTGATCTAGGCCCATTTTGGTATATTTCATGCCACCATTTCACCGCCAAATGCAATCAAATTAAAAAAAACGCTAAATTTTTCACAATTTTAGGTTTCTCACAAAATTATTTACAAACAGCATGTGCAATTATGGCACAAATGGTTGTAAATGGTTCTCTGGGATCCCCTTTGTTCAGAAATAACAGACATATATGACTTTGGCGTTGCTTTTTGGTAATTAGAAGGCCGCTAAGTGCTGCTGCGCATCACACGTGTATTATGGCTAGCAGTGAAGGGGTTAATTAGGTCGTTTGTAGGGAGCTTGCAGGGTTAATTTTAGCTTTAGTGTAGAGATCAGATTCCCACCTGAAACATCAGACCCCCTGATCCCTCCCAAACAGCTCCCTTCCCTCCCCCACCCCACAATTGTCCCCGCCATCTTAAGTACTGGCAGAAAGTCTGCCAGTACTAAAATAAAAGTGTTTTTTTAAAAAAAAAAAATACATTTTTAGCATATTTACATATGCTACTTTGTAGGATCCCCCCTTAGCCCCCAACCTCCCTGATCCCCCCCAAAACAGCTCTCTAACCCCCCCCCCTCTGCCTTATTGGGGGCCATCTTGGGTACTGGCAGCTGTCTGCCAGTACCCAGTTTGCAAGAAAAATTGTTTTTTTTTAATAATTATGTTATTTTTCTGTAGTGTAGCTTCCCCCCCCCACAGACCAATCCCCCACCCCCTGATTAAAGTATTTTATATATATAAAAACTATTTTTTATTAACTTTATAACTTTTAATACAAACTTTTTTTCTGTAGTGTAGCGGTTCCCACCCGCTCCCTCCCCGTGCACGCGCCCGCCCCCGCCCTCCCGTGCACACGCGCGCGCCCGTGCGCGCCTCCGATTACCCCCGCCCACGAACCCGCCCCCCTACACATCATCAAGGCCATCGATGGCCGCCACCCGCCTCCCGAACCGGCTCCCACCCACCAACGAATTTAGCCGGTGATGTCCGGTGCAGAGAGGGCCACAGAGTGGCTCTCTCTGCACCGGATTGCTAAAAAAGGTTATTGCAGGATGCCTCAATATCGAGGCATCACTGCAATAACCGGAAAGCAACTGGAAGCGATCAGGATCGCTTCCAGCTGCTTTCCAGACCAAGGACGTACGCCACACGTCCTCGGTCATTAAGTGTATTTTTTTTGAGGACGTGTGGCGTACGTCCTTGGTCGTTAAGGGGTTAAAGGACATAAAACCCACATTTTTCTTTTATGATTTAGAAAGCACAATTTTAAACAACTTTCTAATTTGCTTCTATTATCTATTTTGCTTCATTCTCTTGATACCCTTTGCGGAATAGCATATCTAGATAGGCTTAGTAGCTGCTGATTGATGACTACACATAGATGCCTCGTGTGATTGGCTCACCCATGTGCATTGCTATTTCTTCAACAAAGGATATCTAAAGAATGAAGCAAATTAGATAATAGAAGTTAATTGGAAAGTTGTTTAAAATTGTATTTTCTATCTGAATCATGAAAGAAAGAAAAAAAATTGTGTTTCATATCCCTTTAAGTGTTCATTGTTCAGAGATACTTAACAAGCTAATCCAATAGAGTTTGACCCTTCTTTAGGGTAAACTGTCTGCCCTTGTTTGTTTACTTTAATTGTCTTGTTCAGAGGCCTTTATTTGTATCTTGCTGCTGATGACTAAAAGGTTTTTCACATTTGTATTTTTTCTGGTTATTTTTGGATGTTCTATATTAAAACCCTTAAGCAAAGGTTATCCTGCTAGGATGGACAAAAAAATGTAATCTCCTTTTCAGTCTTTGTAGCAGCACAATTATATGTAGTGTGGTGAGCCTAATACCTTCTTTTCAAGTGTTTTTTTTTTTTCCTTTTTTTCTATTCTGCTTCATTCAAGTTTGTCAATTCAGTGCTAATGTTCTGGCATTAAATGAATAGTAAAGTCGAAATTAAACTTTCATGGTTTAGATAGAATATACAGTTTTAAACAACTTTCCAATTTATATTCATTGTTAAATTTCCTTTATTCTTTGGGTATCCTTTGTTGAAAAGCAAGTCTAAATAGGCTCAGGAACATGAATGTGTCTTTAATACTCTAAAGCAGCTGTGATTGCAACAATTTATAACACTGCTACATACAATGTTGCTGCCATAGAGTGCTAAAGATACTCATTAAAGGGATATTTAATACAAAATAAATAATTGCTAGAATTATGTATTCAGAGCAAATGCGAATATTATATGCTTCTCTTTTTAATTTTTTTAAATGATATTTTTTTAAATATTGAAACAATAAGGGTAACATTCTAATGTTAATAAAGCTGTGGGCGCTGCTATATTGTAACTTAGGTTTCTTTTTCTGCTATGGCCAATTAGGGACAGTTATAAATGGATTACTAGAGTGGGCAACCAATGACTGAGGATTACAGCTGTGTCTGAATTTTCACTCTTAACAGAAATTAGGGAAGCCCACAATATTCAGAATTAAACTAAAGAAAAAGGGAACAAAATAAATAATAAAAATATATTGCAGTTGTTTTACTGCATAAAATTAAACATTTTATATAAATATCTTGAATTTTTAATATCCCTTTAAAAAATTATACCAAAGAAACAAAGTAAATTTGATAATAGAAGTACATTTTAAAGTTATTTAAAATATGTTCTATGAAAGTTTAATTTTCACTTTACTGTCCATTTTAAAGTCATTTTATATATCCCTAGTAAATACCAGTGATTAAAGGGACACTCAAGTCAAAATTAAACTTTCATTATTCAGATAGAGCATGCAATTTTAAACAACTTTCTAATTTACTTCCATTAACAAAATGTGCATAGTCTTTTTATATTTAAACTTTTTGAGTCACCAGCTCCTACTGAGTATGTGCAAGAATTTACAGAATAAACGGATATGCATTTGTGATTGGCTGATGGCTGTCACATGGTATGTATATGTATTTGTGATTGGCTGATGGCTGTCACATGGTATGTATATGTATTTGTGATTGGCTGATGGCTGTCACATGATACAGGGGGAGTGGAAATAGACAACTTATGTGAAGTTCAGACTAAATGCTATTGCATTGTCTTTTTATCATGCATTTGTTGATTATGCAAATCTACTGTGTTTACCGGTTCTTTAAATGATGCATTGCACAACATAAAATAATAATGTTTCAACAGTAGTTAAAGGGACATAAAACACCTTGTAATTATACAATTATTCTTGAGTCTTGCAGTAAATTAACATACAGAGAGAGTGTGAATAGTGAGAAATAGATTAACACCTTGTTTATTTTTCATTGGCTAAACCCATTGGAATTAGGAGTCACTCTGGACAAGTTACTGGTGAAGACAGTTTGTCACAGCCATTTTGTAAAGAAAACAAACTTTGTTTTGCAGAATTGTTACCACCTCTGCTGAGGACAGTTAAGGACGGATACTTGGCAGGGCTTGGCTTGTGAAATCTGCATTCTGCACTTCAAATTCTCAGAAATGTTAAACCCACAATTCGCCACAGTTAAATATTACAGGAAAAGGGGTCAAAATAAATAGTGAAAGTATATTGCAAATTGTTTCAGTACATGTTATTTTATATTACAGTATTATAGTGTCTCAAGTCACTTTATTAATTATAAATTTGGGTGATAGATTTGGGTGTCGTCAGCATACAAATGATATTGGAAACCGTGGGACTTAATTAGGTAACCTAATGATGACTTGCTCTATCTAAATCATGAAAGGAACGTTCATGACCCTTCAAGATCTCCATTTTTGATCAGCTATATCAATAATGAAGCCATTTCTGTAGTTAAATTTGTCTTAGTCTTTCTATTGGGTGATGAGCACTTGTGATATCTAGGTATTATTTTGTATTATATTTTTTTGCAGTAGGTCATTAGACAGTGGTTCATTTAAACTGTCTGTATTCATTTTGTTTCTGTAGCAGAAAAAATCGGAAACAGGAGAGCAATGTTACAATGAATTGTGGCTGTTAATTGAACTCAAAAATTGTAATACTTCATTTCTTTCATGTTTTAATGCTTGATTATCATAATGATTCTTGTAAGAAAAATATATGGGTTTAAAACACATTTATGAATTTATGGGAAGATGAGAGACATAAAAATGTTTCTACAAATCAAAATGAATGGATATCTTATTTAAAGAGACATACAAATAAAGTGCATACAAATGCATAGCAACTTTGAATAGAAACAATAAAAAAAAAAAAAAACCTGTATTACAAAATACGCTTTAAAAAAGTTATTCCAAATTTTGTAAATAGCTTCTCCTGTGCCTGGTGAATATAGAAACATAGAAACACTGGTTTTGACAGCAGATAAGAACTATAGGCCCAAGTCTGCCCATGTTTCCCATAAAGTATTATTATTAATATAATATACAGGTAGCCCTCAGTTTACGCCGGGGTTAGGTTCCAGAAGGAATGGTTGTAAATCGAGACCATTGTAAATTGAAACCCAGTTTATAATGTAAGTCAATGGGAAGTGAGGGAAATAGGTTCCAGGCCCCTCTCAAAATTGTCATAAGTAACACCTAATACATTATTTTTAAAGCTTTGAAATGAAGACTTTAAATGCTAAACAGCATTATAAACCTAATAAAATAATCACACACCACAGAATATATAATTAAACTAAGTTAAATGAACAAAAACATTTGCTAAACAGCATTATAAACCTAATAAAATAATCACACAACACAGACTTCACTTGCATTTTCTGCAAACAGTTCTTTCTATGCATTCCAAACTGGACTGATTTATAGACAGGAAGATCTTGTTCCTTTGAAATCTGCTCGATAGCTCAGGTCTGGTTAAACTGATTAATTTCAGCTTGCTTGGCTTTGCTGCAACACAAGCGGACAGCTCCACCTACTGGCTATTTTAATAAATGCACTGCTTCTCAATGCTTTTCAATAGCAGTCACATGACTGGAAAAAAAGGTTGTTATTCTGAAACGGTGTAAATGTAACCGTTGTAAAACGAGGGCCACCTGTATTTGTATAGCACTGCAAAATTCTGTAGCGCTGGGTGTTAACTTAAAAGAATAGAAAGGTCAAATTTGAAAGGAATGATTTTTGCAATATACTTCCATTAGCAAGAAATTATTTTAGTAAACTTTAAAGGGAGCATGAAACATAAAATGATTGTTTTATTATTCAAGTATAGCATACATTTTAAACAACTTTCCAATTTACTTATATTTTCAATTTTTCTTTGTTTTCTTGGTATCCTTTATTAAAGGAGCAGCTATACCGGGGGCTAGCTGAGCACATCAGTAAACCAATGACAAGATGCATATATTTACAGCCACTAATCAGCAGCTAGCTTCCAGCTCCTGAGCCTACCTAGATATGCTTTTCAACAAAGCATTCTAAGATAGCTAAGCAAATTAGATAATAGAATTAAATTGGAACATTGTTTAAAATATATATAAATATATGTGCTCTATTTTAATAATGAAAGAAAGGTTTTGACTTTTATGTACCTTTAAATTACTGTTTTCCAATTGGCATTCATACATATACTGTCAGGGCCTGTACACCAGTATCCAAACACTATGGGGTCGATTTTTTCAAAGGCTTCGCCTGCCTTCGCCCCCCTACGACTGCAGGTTCTCACAAGAGAACCTGTAGTCCGTATTTATGAAGCAGCGGCAATCAGACTTCTTAGGTGGAAAATTTAAATCTCCCCGGTCTCGTCCGACTGGGGAGATTGACAGCTCCTGCGCGCGTGATTGGTTGTGTGCGGGCAGGGGGCGGCGTTGCATAATAGCCTATGATTAAGTGCCTCTAGAGGGCGCAAAACGCTTCAGGCCGTTACACTCCCTTGCTCTGTGTCTTGCCATTTATGCTGTTGCTTTTTAATTAGTTTTTTCATTAAAGAACGCTTTTTTTAAATGCAACCGCTTCAAGTAGTGCCTGCAATTTTTTCCCGTAAACTGGAAAGTTCTTTAAAATTGTATGTTCTATCTGAAATCTGAAAAAAAAATAGGTTTTGTGTTTCTTTACTGTACTTAAAGTTTCTATTATTTCATCTCTCTCCCTTCATTTAAAGGGAGAGTCTAATTAAAATTAAATTTTCATGATTCAGTTAGAGCATGCAATTTTAAATAACTTTCCAAATTACTTGTATCATCAAATTTGCTTTGCTCTCTTGGCATTCTTTGTTAAAAGCTAAACCTAGGTAGGCTCATATGCTAATTTCTACGCCGTTGAAGATCGCCTCTTATCTCAGTGAATTTTGATAGTGTTTGACAGTAAGACACTTTTAGTTCATGTGTATCATATAGATAACATTGTGCTCACTCCTGTTGAGTTATTTAAGAGGCAGCACTGATTGCTAAGCTGTCAAAAGAACTGAGATAAGGGGGCAGTCTATAGAGACTTATAAACAAGATAATCACAGAAGTAAAAAAGTGTATTAATATAATAATGCTGGTTATGCAAAACTGGGGAATGGGTAATAAAGGGATTATCTATCTTTTTAAACAAAACAAATTCTGGAGTAGACTGTCCCTTTAAGCTATACACACTGGAAATAGGTCATCAACTCTTTCTTTGTAAGTTGAATTCTTTAGGCCATGTACCATTTTAGTAGCCCTTTTTTGAACAGATTCCAGTTTGTTTATATTCTTCTAGAGATATGGCCTCTAGAGTTGTACACAACACTCAATATGACTATATGCCCCTGCAATCAAACACTGCACATACTCAGAGAGCATATATTGTCTGACAATAATTTAGTTTGCATAACCACTGATGAATACATGCCACTGCTGGATCTGTGAGCAGATGAAGTCAGTGTTTGAATTCACGTGCACTGTGTATATGTGCATATGCTTCGTGCACAGTAAAAGCAATCACAAATACATGTTTTATGCTAAATGCTATTCAAAATTGAAATGCATTCATGTGCATTCCAATTTTGAGTTAAATATCCAATTAATCTCCTGACTCAGCACCACTTATAGATGGATCCAGGGCCGGATTTATAATAAGGCAGAGTAAGCATGTGGCTACATGCTTAGAGAAGCGCCTTTCTCTGCATATTTTTACATACCAGTCAGCTGGTGACCTCAACTAAGAAGGCCGCTAGCAGTGAAATAAAAGCTCTGCGTATGTGCAGCAGTCAGCCATGAGTATGGCGCATGCGCAGCACTCAGCTTCCCCTGCGCATATGTAATGCTTATGGCAGCCTTAAAGATGGCCTCCGCACATGCATTTGTTAATTTACTTAGTTAAGGTCGAAGGCAGAGCGGGGAGCACAGGGGTCACGAGGCTCTAAATCCCACCCTGGATTGATCATTTATATATCAAAGGGACATTAAACACCTCTTGCTTTGTTTAAAAAAAGAATTCACACACTCACTAGAGAGGCCTAAAAGCCAAAATGGTGAGTAAAAACTGTATAAATTTAAACTAATACTGCAGTATTGGTTTTGTACTAGGCGGTAATCCTTTCTGGCTGATAAGGACAATGCCGCTGTATAGGGATATGCCTATGCAATTGTGACAAGAAAAAGATTGATGCATTTAGGGAATGATTATCAGTTTAAAACATGTTGATATAATCTCTCTTTAATATTTGTGTGTTTTAAAGGGACATGAAACCCAACATTTTTCTTTCACGATTCAGATAGAACATACCATTTTAAACAACTTTCCAATTTATATCTATTATCTAGTTTGCATCATTCTCTTTGTAGCAATGGGTCCTAGCTGAACACATTGGGTGAGCCAATAACAATAGTCATATATGTACAGCTACCAATCAGCAACTAGCTCCCAAGAGTGCGCTGGTGCTCCTGAGCCTACCTATGTGTGATTTTCAACAAAGGATATCAAAAGAACAAAGCAAAATAGTTAATATAAGTAAATTGGAAAATTGTTTAAAATTATACGTTCTATCAGAATCGTGTAAAAAAACATTTAGTGTTTCATGCCCCTTTAAGAGTTGTTTTTCAGCAATGAGACTTTCTTGGAAGTTTAATTTTATTTCTGTTTTGGTTTTCAGGTATTAGAAAAGAACGAAGGGGAGGACGTATGATAAAACATAAAAGGCAAAAAGAGGAACAAGAGACAAAGAATGAAGTGGATACATCAGAAATAAGGACAACTTCTATCTGGGTGAACCCTACTGTTAAAAGTATAAAACTGAGTCCAGTATTGTCTCTGTCCGCTGAACAGCTGATCAGTGCCTTAATGGAGGCAGAGCCGCCCATCGTCTACTCTGAGTATGACTCAACCAAACCACTGAGTGAAGCTTCCATGATGACCCTGCTGACAAACCTTGCAGACAAGGAGCTAGTGCACATGATTAATTGGGCAAAGAGGGTGCCAGGTAGGAACATATGTTTCATTCTATTAAACAACAATATGACTGTAGGAACAATTCCCTCTGGCTTCCATGATCTCTCCAGTGTGGGACATGAAAACCAACATATTTCTTTTCTTATTTTTCATGATTCAAATACAGCATGTGATTTTTAAAAAAACTTTCCAATTTACTTTTTATTATCCAATTTGCTTCATTTTTTGGGGATTCTTTTTTGAAGGAGCAGCTATGCACTACTGGGAACTATCTGAAGACATCTGGTGAACCAATAAAAAAATGGCATTTTTGTGCAGCCACAAATCAGCAGCTAGCTCCCATTATAATGTATTGCTGCTCCTGAGCCTACCTAGATATGCTTTTCAACTAAGGATACCAAGAGAATGAAACAATTAAGATAATAAAAGCAAATTGGGAAGTTGTTTAAAATCACATGTTCTGTCTGACTCATGAAAGAAAACTTTTGGGTTTCATGTCCCTTTAATTCACTAAACAATGTCAATTGGAGGACTTCTTATTAAATATAGTAGTGTTTTGTTAAAATTGAAAGGCAATTTTAAACTGCAGATATTGATCATGTGACTGAATGATGCAGTTGTATGGCCATTAGTTCTGCCCTGAGGCGTAACATTAACTCTGATTTTATTTTAGAAGGCAAGAGTAGCTCTTGATATTATAATCTGAGGGAGCAAATGATTCTATAAAGCTACATATTAAGGGCGGAAGGTGCTAGTGGGATCTTTATTTTATGCTTTTCTAATTTAAAGGGAAAATTAAACTTCCATGAATCAGAGAGAGGGTACATTTTTTAACTTTCAATTTTATTTCTATTTTGCTGAAATGTGGCGAGTTTCCATGAGGGCATACTGAGGTAGGCACAGTAGTTTGCACATGGCTCTATTTGTTCTCATGGTATTCTTTGGTGAAAGCTAAACTAAGGTAGGCTTGTATGCTGATTTCTAAATCGTTGAAGCTACCTCTTATATCAGTACATTTTGACAGTTTTTCACATTTAGACAGCTAGTTCATGTGTGCCATATAGATAAACATTGTGCTCACTTCTGTGGAGTTATTTAGGAGTCAGCACTGATTGGATAAATACATGTCTGTCAAAAGCACTGAGATAAGGGGCAGTTTGCAGAGACTTAGACACAAAGTAATCATATAGGTAAAAAGTATATTAATATAACTGTGTTAATTATGCAAAACTGGGGAATGAGTAATAAAGGGATTATCTATCTTATTAAACAATGCCAATTTTGGTGTAGACTGTCCCTTTAATGTGATTTTTTTAACTTGACCACTTTTGCACAAAAATAAATAAATTCAACAACCATTTTAAATTGCCATTAGGAATTACTTTAATTGTAGTTCTAAAAGCATTGGAATAATCATATTTGAGTTGATTTGTTTTGCAATCATTTTTACCCACGTAGACCAATAGTATGTATTTTGCAATGGGACATTGTGATTCAAAAATTGCTGAGGTATAGTGATGAAATAAAGTAATATTTATTTTACAACAAGCAAACATAACTATCCTATTCTATGATTTAACAATTATTGGCATTGTTTTTTCCACATTTTTCCTGCTTGTTATAGTAATTAAAGTACTAGCTGCCTAAAACTAACCAAGTTTTCTTAAAGGGATATTAAACACTAAGGGCTAGATTTAGTGCTAATTTATTGCGCGTCTGTACACAGGCAAATTTGCCCGTTTATGGGCGAGCAATAATTAACCAACCATAACAAGTGGCTGGTTATTGCTACTGCAAGCTCCTAGCAATCTGAAAATTAACCAGAGATTGGATCTCTGGTTAATTTTCCAAAAGTTCCCCAATTGGCCCCAAAATAAATTATATTTTTGTTTTGTATTAAAAAAAAAAGTAGCTTTTAAAATAAAAAACAACTGAACAACTCAGTTTTTACAGGTTAAAGTTGGCGGGTGTGAGGTGTTAGAAAAAAAACAGCACTGAAAAGTGCCTTTACATTGTGGTCAATGGGGAACTACAGGGAGTGCAGAATTATTAGGCAAATGAGTATTTTGACCACATCATCCTCTTTATGCATGTTGTCTTACTCCAAGCTGTATAGGCTCGAAAGCCTACTACCAATTAAGCATATTAGGTGATGTGCATCTCTGTAATGAGAAGGGGTGTAGTCTAATGACATCAACAACCTATATCAGGTGTGCATAATTATTAGGCAACTTCCTTTCCTCTGGCAAAATGGGTCAAAAGAAGGACTTGACAGGCTCAGAAAAGTAAAAAATAGTGAGATATCTTGCCAAGGGATGCAGCACTCTTAAAATTGCAAAGCTTCTGAAGCGTGATCATCGAACAATCAAGCGTTTCATTCAAAATAGTCAACAGGGTCGCAAGAAGCGTGTGGAAAAACCAAGGAGCAAAATAACTGCCCATGAACTGAGAAAAGTCAAGCGTGCAGCTGCCAAGATGCCACTTGCCACCAGTTTGGCCATATTTCAGGGCTGCAACATCACTGGAGTGCCCAAAAGCACAAGGTGTGCAATACTCAGAGACATGGCCAAGGTAAGAAAGGCTGAAAGACGACCACCACTGAACAAGACACACAAGCTGAAACGTCAAGACTGGGCCAAGAAATATCTCAAGACTGATTTTTCTAAGGTTTTATGGACTGATCAAATGAGAGTGAGTCTTGATGGGCCAGATGGATGGGCCCGTGGCTGGATTGGTAAAGGGCAGAGAGCTCCAGTCCGACTCAGACGCCAGCAAGGTGGAGGTGGAGTACTGGTTTGGGCTGGTATCATCAAAGATGAGCTTGTGGGGCCTTTTCGGGTTGAGGATGGAGTCAAGCTCAACTCCCAGTCCTACTGCCAGTTTCTGGAAGACACCTTCTTCAAGCAGTGGTACAGGAACAAGTCTGCATCCTTCAAGAAAAACATGATTTTTATGCAGGACAATGCTCCATCACACGCGTCCAAGTACTCCAAAGCGTGGCTGGCAAGAAAGGGTATAAAAGAACAAAATCTAATGACATGGCCTCCTTGTTCACCTGATCTGAACCCCATTGAGAACCTGTGGTCCATCATCAAATGTGAGATTTAAAAGGAGGGAAAACAGTACACCTCTCTGAACAGTGTCTGGGAGGCTGTGGTTGCTGCTGCACGCAATGTTGATGGTGAACAGATCAAAACACTGACAGAATCCATAGATGGCAGGCTTTTGAGTGTCCTTGCAAAGAAAGGTGGCTATATTGGTCACTGATTTGTTTTTGTTTTGTTTTTGAATGTCAGAAATGTATATTTGTGAATGTTGAGATGTTATATTGGTTTCACTGGTAAAAATAAATAATTGAAATGGGTATATATTTGTTTTTTGTTAAGTTGCCTAATAATTATGCACAGTAATAGTCACCTGCACACACAGATATCCCCCTAAAATAGCTAAAACTAAAAACAAACTAAAAACTACTTCCAAAAATATTCAGCTTTGATATTAATGAGTTTTTTGGGTTCATTGAGAACATGGTTGTTGTTCAATAATAAAATTAATCCTCAAAAATACAACTTGCCTAATAATTCTGCACTCCCTGTATGTGGTCCCTGTAAATATATATGTATTTACACCAGTGTTATTTACGTTGACTAAAACTAGACTAAAATGCATAAAACTAAAGAAATTCTGATAAATTAAATACGACTAAAACTGAAATGGCATTTTAGTCAAAAGACTATCACTAAAACTAAATTAAAATGACATTTTAGTCAAAAGACTATGACTAAAACTAAATTAAAATTTGCTGTGAAAATTAACCCTTTATGCAAGGTGTTATATAATCCATCCATTTCTAATTACTGCTCTTTTGTCAAACACAAAACAAAACAGGCTATCTTCTTGTTTATTTACGAAACTTGGTTTGATTTCATTTTAAAATAAATAAAGATTATATACCACAACTGTTAAATCTGTATTGCATGTTCAAACCTTAATACCATAAATAAAAAGAGGGTAATAAACCTTTACTCCAGGAGTATATATTGAGTTTGGAAGTTCTAGAGCAGTGTTAATTTAGTCGCCAAATTTTTTTTTTTAATCTGTGAACAATCGATTCTTCCTATAGAAATAAGAATAACCCACAAGTATGGGTTTAAGTTATGCTGTGCTTGAGCTAGCTGCAGAAACTTTTGTTGTATTGAGTTACTTAATACTTGTTTTAATTAACAGAGAACTGTTAAAGTTTTTATATTGGGTAATATGTGCAATGGCGTTACAGCCAATACAGTTTACAGTTTTTTTTAATATATATTTTAAAGTTAATATTTTATTTCATTCTAAGTTTTATAAAGACGTTATATATCACAACGGCTAAATCTGTGTCTGTATTGCATGTTTAAACCTTAATATCATAACTAATAACAGGTGTTATGTTTACTCCTGGAGTATATAATGAGTTTGGATATTATAGAGAAATGCTTAAATAATGCATTACACTTTAACTAAACCCCTTAGATTTTAGTCGACTAAAACTAAAACAATTCAGATTACTAAAATATGACTAAAACTAAAATGGAATTTTAGTAAAAATTAACACTGATATACACATATTAACTCATAAATATATATGTATATATTCATTTACATATATATTTAAATTTTCTGCCATCACTGCGCAACTTACACCCTTCGCTGCGTAGGTTCTCGTGCTGTGTCTGACGGCAGGAGAACGAGGCCACCATTGAAGCCTATGGAAGCGTGCTTTATTGAGTGTAAATCTTCCATGCAATGTGTAACTTTATTTTTAAACAATTTATTGAATAAATTACAAAATATTAGCAATTACAATATTAAACTTAATGCACCAAGATTTACTGATACTTTAAAAATAAACAACCTTATATCAGTGTAAAAATAAAAATACTATATACACCTAGTTATTTTGATTTGATTCCCTTTTGTAGTACTTAGAAAAATACATATGCATTATGTAACTGTAAATAGATCATATACATCATGCACTTAGCAATACATGCAATAGATATGTTTAGTGCTGTGAACTTTTATTATTGCAAAAATTGCTTGTTGATTATATAGATTATTTTGTAGTATCTATTCTAAGGGGAGATACAAGTGCTAAAAAGACAATAATCTAATGTGAAAGCAAATTTTATTATTTCACTATTTCTTGTATATAACTATGTATTTAATACCTACAAATTGATTAAACACATAGATAAAGTCAGCTCTAGAACAGTAATGCGCTACTGGGAGCCAGTGAACACATCTGGTGAGCCAATGAAAAGAGACAAATGTGTGTAGCCACCAATCACTGTTTAGCTCCCAGTAGTATATTGCTGCTGATGATGTACATATGCTTTAAAAAAAAATGTATATTAAGAGAACAAAGTACATTTTTTTTAACAGTAGTTAATTTAAAATTGCTTGCTCTATCTGGATCATGAAAGTTTAATTTTACTTTCTATTAATAGTTTACAAGCAGGACTCTTTAAAGGGACATTCCAGCCTAAATTGGAATCCACATGGATGCATTTCAGTTTTGAATAGAAGCATTTTTGTAATATAAATGTATTAGCAAAAATCCTTCTAATAAAAGCTATAGCTGTTTCAAAAGTGTGCACCATGCACCAGCATTACTTGCTCGGAGAGCCTAAGATGTTTGTACCATCTGGTAATGACTCCGTTTGTTAATTGCTGACATGATACAAACCCCACTGGTGCTCTGAACAGCTGCTGTAATTAAAGGGACATTTGAGATGGTAATATAAAATGTTAAATTATATACAGTATATATATATATAATTCAATTTAGCAGGTGGAGAGCACGCTCACTTCATTAACAGCTTGCCAGGGTGCACGCGGGAAAATAGCATAGATAAAACAGTGGCTTGCACTTGCTGGTCTTTTCAAAAATGTGCCTTTATTGTAAGACCTGTCTGAGGAAGGGGATACGCTCCCCGAAACGTTACAATAAAGACACGTTTTTGAAAAAAACTGTGAGTGCAAGCCACTGTTTTATCTATCTATCTATCTATCTATATATACAGGTATATATATATATATATATATATATATATATATATATATATATATACAGTATCCCACAAAAGTGAGTACACCCCTCACATTTTTGTAAATATTTTATTATACCTTTTTATGTGACAACACTGAAGAAATGACACTTTGCTACAATGTAAATTAGTGAGTGTACAGCCTGTATAACAGTGTAAATTTGCTGTCCCCTCAAAATAACTCAACACACAGCCATTAATGTGTAAACTGTTGGCAACAAAAGTGAGTACACCCCTAAGTGGAAATGTCCAAATTGGGCCCAAAGTGTCAATATTTTGTGTGGCCACCATTATTTTCCAGCACTGCCTTAACCCTCTTGGGCATGGAGTTCACCAGAGCTTCACAGGTTGCCACTGGAGTCCTCTTTCACTCCTCCATGACGATATCACAGAGCTGGTGGATGTTAGGGACCTTGCACTCCCCCACCTTCCATTTAAATATGCCCCACAGATGCTCAATAGGGGTTAGGTCTGGAGACATGCTTGGCCAGTCCATTACCTTTACCCTCAGCTTCTTTAGCAAGGCAGTGGTCATCTTGGAGGTGTGTTTGGGGTCGGTATCATGTTGGAATACTGCTGTGCGGCCAAGTCTCCCAAGGGAGGGGATCATGCTCTGCTTCAGTATGTCACAGTACATGTTGGCATTCATGGTTCCCTCAATAAACGGCAGCACTCATGCAGGCCCAGACCATGACACTCCCACCACCATGCTTGACTGTAGGCAAAACACACTTGTCTTTGTACTCCTCACCTGGTTGCCGCCACACACGCTTGACACCATCTGAACCAAATACGTTTATCTTGGTCTCATCGGACCACAGGACATGGTTCCAGTAATCCATGTCCTTAGTCTGCTGGTCTTCAGCAAACTGTTTGCGGGCTTTCTTGTGCATTATCTTTAGAAGAGGCTTCCTTCTGGGACGACAGCCAATGCAGACTGTAATGATTCCTTGTGAGGATCTTTTATGTAGAGCAGTAAGAATATTTAAATAGTAACTTAGTAACTAATAAGGTATAATTTGTAGATATGTAACAAAAACTAGGATTCCTAATAACTTTGCTGAGTTATGTTAATCTTATTTTTGCAGGTAATTTACAAAGCTATATTAAATAAGGTTAATCCTTTATGACCTTATCTTTTTAGCACTCTGTTTTAGCATATGCCAGATTAATTAGTTGACAAAAGAAAATATAGGTTATAACCAGAACGATTGAGCCAGAAATGCAAATACATCAGTGGACGTTAGATGAAATAAGTATTCCATGGTTTATAACAGTAATGAAAAAGGCAGTTCATTTAAGTGTGAAATAATGTTGTATAACATCCAGTGAACACAAAGTCTGTGCACAAATTAGTAGTAGAATATCCAAATAACTTCCTTTAGAAGAAAAGCTGATGTCAATAAGGCTTGAAAATGAAGAGACAGGCACTTGATGCTTCAGGGATAAGCTCCTGCATGAACAAATTTCCAAGCAAAGTGAGAAGGATCCTCCAATTATTTAAAGGGAAAAGAATTAAACCAGCCAACCAATCCTTAAAGAGACAGTACATGGCAGAATCCCCCTGTCAAGAAACACCTCAGGGGTTTCATGGCTTAGGACGGTCGGTCTATGAAAAAGAGACACTAATTGATTTGCCGATAAGTTATCTGCAGGTTCCCACGAATCCTCTTCATGAGAATAACCCTTCCAATGGATTAAATACTGTAACATCCCTCTGTATCTTCTGGAATCAAGTATGTCAGATATTTCATATTCTTGTTCATCCATTATAAGTGGAGTAGTTGGATTATTTATTTGATTCCTTAAAGCTGTTAAAATGTAGGGTGGACTCGTATATTTGGTGGTAGATTCAAGGTTATAGCATTTTGATTGATGATCTTGACTACTTCATAGGGTCCAACAAAAGTAGGATTAAGTGTCTTAGAAGGTGTCTTTAACTTTAAATATCTGGTTGACAGCCAAACTCTATCACCTACTTTATATTCTAGTGATCTACGTCTTCCTAAATCATAATAATATTGTTGTTTTTGTTGTGCTTCTTGAATGTTTCCTTTAAGTATCTGTAGAGTTTGAGAAATTGAATTTATATAATCCTCAACCATTGGAGAGTTGGTATGAATCGTGGAGTCTAGATGAAATGATAGATTGTACCCATAATTAGCGAAAAATGGAGAATATTTTGTTGATGAGTTTTTACTGTTATAGGCAAATTCCGCACATGGTATTAGTTCTGCTCAATGATGTTGTTGGAATGAACAGTGTGTTTGTTAGTTATTGTTCGAGCTATTGATTAATTCTTTCCGTTTGGCCATTCGACTGAGGATGGTATGCAGTTGATAATCTTCGTTGAATCTGTAACCTTTTACATAATTCTTTCCAAAAGTTTGAAGTAAATTGACTTCCACGATCGGTTGTTATAGATTTTGGTAATCCGTGTAATCGTACTATGTTTAGAATGAATAATTCTGCAGTTTGTGCTTCTGTTGGTATAAAATCTGCCATTTTTGGTAATTGATCTACTACAACCATTATTGTAGTGCTGTTAGAAGATATGGGTAATTCTACAATGAAGTCCATTGCTATTGATTCCCAAGGTCTATTATGGATTGGTAAATGTATTAGAAATCTATAAGGCTTTTGAATGTCAGGCTTAGTTTGTGTACATATAGGACATGATTTTATATAAGACGGTATGGTCTCTTTCATTTTGGGCCACCAATATTCTCATTGAAGAAGATCCAAAGTTTTTTAAATACCTGGATGCCCAATGAGTAGTGAGTCATGACTTTCCTTTAGAATTCTCTCCTGTATTATGGAGGTATATAAATACAATTCTTATAATACATTAGACCATTCGGCCCTTTTTCCAATCGTTCCTTAAGGACTTGAGTATCCTGTTCTTGAGCACTTCATATTGAAGTTATTAAATTTTGTTGAATGATCATTATATGATCAGTTGGTATTACTGTAGAATTAGGACGTTTGTGTGACATTGTTTCTGTTTGTCTTGAAAGAGCATCTGCTTTCCCGTTCTTGGCTCCTGGCCTATAAAGATATGTTTTAAATAGGGTGTGTCATTTTAAACAACTTTCCAATTTACTTTTATCATCAATTTTGCTTTGTTCTCTTGGTATTCTTAGTTGAAAGCTAAACCTAGGAGGTTCATATGCTAATTTCTTAGCCCTTGAAGGCTGTCTCTAATCTAAATGCATTTTGATAGTTTTTCACCACTAGAGGGCATTAGTTCATGTGTTTCATATAGATAACATTGAGCTCATGCACGTGAATTTACCATGGAGACAGCTCTGATTGGCTAAATTGCAAGTCTGTCAACATAACTGAAATAAGGGGGCAGTCTGCTGAGGCTTAGATACAAGGTAATTACAGAGATAAACCGTGTATAATTATAACTGTGTTGGTTATGAAAAACTGGGGAATTGGTAATTAAAGGGCCATAATACCCAAATGTTTAAACACTTGAAAGTGATGCAGCATAGCTGTAAAAAGCTGATTAGAAAATATCACCTGAACATCTCTATGTAAAAAAGAAAGATATTTTACCTCAAAAGTTCCTCAGTAGCCACCTCCCATTGTAAAGGATTTCTAAGCAGCATTTTAGTGTGTTTGTCCTGGGACATCTGAAGGGACTAGCATCGTGCACTCTCATATTATTTCACCAATCAGGTAAAGGAAGCTTACTATGAAATCTCATGAGAGTTAAGTCAAATCTCATGAGATCACAGTAAGAGTTCATGACCTCAGCACTGCTGATGCTGATTGGCTGCTGTTCATTTCTTCATTTTTTTTAATTTGTTTACCTGCAGCTGGGAGCAGCTGAGTATAACTTTTTACACAGAACTTACTCTGCTGAGCTGAGGAGATTGTGAGGTAAAATATCTTCCTTTTTTACATAGAGATGCTCAGGTGATATTTTCCTGTCAGCTTTTTACAGTTATACTGCATCAGTTTCAAGTGATTTAGCATATGAGTATTATGTCCCTTTAAGGGATTATCTATCATTTACAACAACACAAATTCTGGTGTTGACTGTTCCTTTAAGTAATTTAATCAAGATATGTATAAACTACATCTTACCTGAAGGGCGGATAGTGTGCGGATTGTTTGTAAATATTCTATATTCCTGTGATCAGTGAATATGAGAATTGGACTTATTGTTCCTTTTAATAGGTGCCTCCAATGTTCTAGGGATGCTCTTATTGCCAACAGTTCCTTTTCACCTATCGGATAATTCAATTCTACTTGTAACATGCATCTGGAATAGTATGCCACTGGGTGCAGTGGTTCCTTTAGGGATTTTCTTTGAGACAGAATGGCAATTATTGCTACATCTGATTCATCTACTTCAGACTTCGGCCTGACCTGACACTCCCCCCCTGGGAATAACGCCTAACAATTGTATATTGTAGATTTGGATCTGGATAATGAAGGAGTGGTGCTGTTGTGAAATTTGTTTTTAGACAATTAAAAGCGGTTTGTGCTTCTGTTGTCCAGTGGAAGTGTGATTTATTCCCTGTTAGTTGTGTTAATGGTTTAACTATATGTGAAAAACATTTTATAAACTTCCTATAGTACCCAAGAAATTTTTGTAATTGTTTTTTTTTGTCTTGGGTATAGGCCAATTCATTATTGCTGAAACTTTGTCGTCTTGCATTTGAATTCCTGTTGGATTTATTTTGTAGCCCAAGAAGGAGATTTCAGTTGCATGAAATATACATTTTTCTGATTTTGCATGCAAATGATGTCTACGTAAAAGAGTAAGTACTGTGGTGACATGCTGAATGTGATCTTTTAAATTTTCTGAGTAGATTAATATAAACATATAAACATCGAGTAGATCCCTAAAAATATAATTAATTGAATTCTGGAAGGTTGCTGGGGCGTTGCAGAGCCCAAATGGCATCACAGTGTATTCAAATACCCCGTATCTAGTTCTGAAAGCTGTGAGCCATTCGTCGACCTCTCTGATTCTGATTAGATCATATGCCCCTCTTAAATCTAATTTTGTATATATCTTGGCTGTACTTAATCTTTATTTTAATTCGGGAATTAATGGTAATGGGTATCTGTTTTTAATAGTTAACTTATTAAATTCCCGATAATCTATGATGGGTCTTAATGATTCATCTTTGTTTTTAACGAAAAATATTCCAGCTCCTGCTGGGTAAGTACTGGGCCGAATAAAACATTTTCTAAGGTTTTCATCAATATATTCTTTTAAATATCTTAATTCGGGCTTGTGATAAAGGATAAATTCATCTGTAAGGAATAGGTGATCCTGGACAAGTTCTATGGGACAATCATAACACCTGTGTGGTGGTAAGGTTTCTGCTTCACGTTTATCAAACACATCTAAGAATTCTGTGTATTCTGGTGGAACAGATATTTCACTTGTCTGGAAAATTAAGGCTAGATTTAAACAATTCTCTTTACAATATTGTGAATCAAAATCTATATTTGATGTTGCCCATTTTATATTTGGCTGATGTTTCTGCAACCATTTTAAACCAAGGACTATTGGAAACAATGGTGAGGGTATTATATCAAACTCTATGAGTTCCCTGGGACCATTATTTGTTATAACTGTGAGGGGTGTAGTTTGATGTGTAATAGGACCTTTAGATGAAAGTGTACCATCAAAAACACACAATACTACTGGATTTGCTTTTTTAACTTTTGGAATTTTATTTTGTTTCACAATACTAGAATCAATGAAAAGGCCGGATGCTCCTGAATCAATGGCGTTAGTATGAATCTCCTGGGGATCCCACTGTAGGGAGAGAGAAATTTTTACAGTAAATAGGAAGTTCAGGTGATAAGGAAAATGAGCAATGTTCATCAATAGTGTTACCTTTTTTAGGCTTTGACAGCAGAGGACATTCTTTAACCTTGTGGTCTTTTGCTGCACAATAGAGGCATAAATTATTCATACGTCTTCTTATTTTATTCTCTGGTTTGAGAGGTCCTCTGACAAATCCTATGTCCATAGGTTCTTCTGGTGGTCTTGGAGATGGAGAACTAGAGGATACTGAAAACTTATATTTTTGGTAGTCAAAATGTACTCTTTCTTTTCGCCTCTCATATAATCTTCTATCTATTGTAATACTTAAGATGATTAACCCATCTAAAGTTTCTGGTAAATCAACTCTCGCCAATTCGTCTTTTATTCCTTCTGAAAGTCCCAACCTAAACTGATTTTTTAATTCCACAGCATTCCACTGACTGTCCTTTGTCCTTCTTTTAAAATCAGCTATGTAGTCTTCAACAAACCTTTTGTTTTGTTTCAAGGCTCGCATGTTATTTTCTGCTGTGATTTGCTTCATCGGATCCTCATAAAGTAAGGTCATTGCGTTAAAGAATGCATCTAATGAATCTAAGACAGGATAGTTAGACTAAAAAAAAAACATTTGCCCATGATCTGGGCTCTGCTCGTAAATATGATATCACAGTTAAAACCTTTTGTTTTTCTGTAACATACGTTTTAGGTTTCATAACAAATAATAAATAGCAAGCATTTTTAAAGTCTCTGAATTTACTTCTCTCTCCTGAGAATTTATCCAGAGGACTTACCATAGGTTCTGGTGTTTGTTCTGTAGAATGTGCTCCAGTTGCGACTGTGTCTTTAAGGATAGCCTTCAAGGTGTTATTTTCAACCTAGAGTTCTCTTAAACCTTGAGTTAATAGGTCCACTCTTTGGTTCAGGTTATGTACGTGGTTTGTGAGTTCTACAGGATCCATTTTGGCTTGGAAATATGTAATGATTCCTTGTGAGGATCTATTATGTAGAGCAGTGAGAATATTTAAATAGTAACTTACTTACTAATAAGGTATAATTTGTATATATGCAGCAAAAACTAGGATTCCTAATAACATTGCTGAGTTATGTTAATTCTATTTTTGCAGGTAATTTACAAAGCTATATTAAATAAGGTTAATCCTTTATGACATTATCATGCAAATCGTCTAAATACTTCAGTGGACGTTAGATGAAATAAGTATTCCATGGTTTATAACAGTAATGAAAAAGGCAGTTCATTTAAATGTGAAATAATGTTGTATAACATCCAGTGAACACAAAGTTTGTGCACAAATTAGTAGTAGAATATCCAAATAACTTCCTTTAGAAGAAAAGCTGATGTCAATAAGGCTTGAAAACGAAGATACAGGCACTTGATGCTTCAGGGATAAGCTCCTGCATTAACAAATTTCCAAGCAAAGTGAGAAGGATCCTCTTACTATTTAAAGGGAAAATAATTAAACTGGCCAACCCATCCTTAAAGAAACAGTATGAGGCAGTGGGTGATTGAAGTGCGCTTAGTGTGGGGTATCAGACACCTTAACTAAATAACAGATTCTTCAAACTGTTATAGTGAAAAGTTAGACAAACGAGAGAGAGGAAGTAAGGGCGCTAAAAAAGCTTAAAATACCCCTAAAAGCTGACAAATAATTGTATAAAGATGACCAGGGACTTAGATAGATTATATGTATATTTAATATACCTTAGAATTAGACAAAACACAAACTATAAAAAAGGGACGTCTCCCTATAGATTTGCTACGTGCATTTGTATAATATAACAAAAATTTAAAAATATTCCAACATAAAAATATAAAATATATTAGATTCTGATACCAGAGTTCAATAAAGCGGTAGATACTGTATTTTTGGAGAAAGTTCACTCCTTAGGACATTGCCGTTTACAGAATAAAATGTCTATATCTAGTCTCAGATGTTAAGTATACAATTTTCTTGACAGCTGGTCTATATTATATTTGCAGGTTAAAACATCTGTACTTTATCTCAGATTTTTGGTGACAGTTTTACCGGTAGATTTACAGTTTAAAACGTCTGTACCTTATCTCAGATTTTTGGTAACAACTTTACCGGTAGCCGGTCTCTGTCAGGTAAGCTTCGTGTGTGTTCCTCGAGATCTCAGCTTCTGACGTCACAGTTTCCGGCTCGGGGGCTCGTCTCTATCCAGCCAACCAGAACCTCCGTGGGTTCCTTTCTGTTACTCCGCCGCTGTCCTGTCCGATTCTCAATGATTAGGTTATAGTTGGAGATTGCTCTTAGTGCTGTGCACGCAACCTCTTCTGTACTATCCGCCAGGGGATAAAAAAAAGGCAAATTACAACCCGGGTTGATAATTCTTCTTTCTGTATGGTGGTGGTTAGTTCTTAGAGTATAGTATGTGGTACTAGTGTTTCTACGCGTTTTCACTCCTTTCAGAGCTTTATCAAGAATCTGCTCTGAAAGGAGTGAAACGCGTAGAAACACTAGTACCACATACTATACTCTAAGAACTAACCACCACCATACAGAAAGAAGAATTATCAACCCGGGTTGTAATTTGCCTTTTTTTATCCCCTGGCGGATAGTACAGAAGAGGTTGCGTGCACAGCACTAAGAGCAATCTCCAACTATAACCTAATCATTGAGAATCGGACCGGACAGCAGCAGAGTAACAGAAAGGAACCCACAGAGGTTCTGGTTGGCTGGATAGAGACGAGCCCCCGAGCCAGAAACTGTGACGTCAGACGCTGAGATCTCGAGGAACACACGCAAAGCTTACCTGACAGAGACCGGCTACCGGTAAAGTTGTTACCAAAAATCTGAGATAAGGTACAGACGTTTTAAACTGTAAATCTACCGGTAAAGCTGTCACCAAAAATCTGAGATAAAGTACAGATGTTTTAACCTGCAAATATAATATAGACCAGCTGTCAAGAAAATTGTATACTTAACATCTGAGACTAGATATAGACATTTTATTCTGTAAACGGCAATGTCCTAAGGAGTGAACTTACTCCAAAAATACAGTATCTACCGCTTTATTGAACTCTGGTATCAGAATCTAATATATTTTATATTTTTATGTTGGAATATTTTTAAATTGTTGTTATATTATACAAATGCACGTAGAAAATCTATAGGGAGACGTCCCTTTTTTATAGTTTGTGTTTTGTCTAATTCTAAGGTATTTTAAATATACATATAATCTATCTAAGTCCCTGGTCATCTTTATACAATTATTTGTCAGCTTTTAGGGGTATTTTAAGCTTTTTTAGCGCCCTTACTTCCTCTCTCTCGTTTGTCTTAAAGAGACAGTACATGACACAGACCAATTTGATGCAGTGTGCAGCGTTTGGTCTGAGCACTGACAGGCTGAACCACACCCCTTCAACCTCGGCAGCAATGCTGGCAGCACTCGTACATCTATTTCCCAAAGAAAACCTCTGGATATGACGCTGAGCACGTGCACTCAACTTCTTTGGTCGACCATGGCGAGGCCTGTTCTGAGTGGAACCTGTCAGCTCAGTTTCAGGGTCTTGGCAATCTTCTTATAGCCTAGGCCATCTTTATGTAGAGCAACAATTCTTTTTTTCAGATCCTCAGAGTTCTTTGTTATGAGTTGCCATGTTGAACTTCCAGTGACCAGTATTTAGAGACTGTTAGTTTTTTTTTAAATTTGTAATTTTGATTTTTTAATTGGTAGTATTTTTTTATTTTATTAGAATAGTTAAATATAGTTATATTGTAATTTAATTTAATGTTAGGGGGTTAGGGGGGTTAGGTTTAGGGGTTTATAGTTTAATTTAGTGTTTTGAGATGTGGGTGGCCTTTGGTTTATGGGTTAATAGGTTTATTTAGTGGCGGTGATGTGGGAGGCCGGAGGTTTAGGGGTTAATAGGTTTATTTAGTGGCGTCGATGTGGGAGGCCGGAGGTTTAGGGGTTAATAGGTTTATTTAGTGGCGGTGATGTGGGAGGCTGGGGATTTAGAGGTTAATAGGTTTATTTAGTGGCGGCGATGTGGGAGGCCAGAGGTTTAGGGGTTAATAGGTTTATTTAGTGGCAGCGATGTGGTTGGCCGGATGTTTAGGGGTTAATAACTTTATTATAATGGCAGCGATATTGGGGAGTGGTGGATTAGAGGTTAATAGCTTTTATTAGTCTTGGTAATGTCAGGGAGCGGCGGAATAGAGGTTAACAACTTTATTATAGTGGCGACGATGTCAGGGAGCAGCAGAATAGGGGTTAATAACTGTATTATAGTGTCAGCGATGTCAGGGAGGGGCAGAATAGGGGTTAATAACTTTTATTAGTGTCTGCGATGTTGGGAGCTGCAGATTAGGGGTTAATAAATTTATTTAGGTGTCTGCAATGTCGGGGCGGCAGATTAGGGGTGTTTAGAATTGGGGTTTATGTTAGGGTGTTAGGTTTAAACTTAACTTTTTTCCCCATAGACATCAATGGGGATGCATTACAGAGATTTTTCAGTCTGCACTTCATGTTCTTTTCTAACACTCTCTCCCCATTGTACACAGAGAAAGTCCAGCACTCACAAGCTCTCAGCTAAGATTAAAAGCAAAAATGGAACAGTCAGTTACCGCATCTGGCCAAATGGGACAAGCCCAGGTACCACGTCAAGGTCTATTCCAAAACCTGAGTCCCTAAACAGCCACACAATGCAAGCTCTTAATCCAACAAACTGGGAACAAGTGAAGGGTGCACAGGCTTATGTAATCACCCTAGACATATACAAAACACGGAAGGGGACTGCACTCTCAGACCAGACCGGGTACACATACCATGACCCTGCAACATGCACAGCCCTGGGAGCACAATAGCACTCTAGCGCTGTCCCCAGAGTCACAGGCAGTTAACCCCAGACTCCCCATTGATGACTATGGGGGAAAACGTGCATGAGCACGTCAAACCAGCCCTTGGATTTTGTGCGGTATGGAGCTTAATGCCACCATATTGAACGCACAAGGAGGCTTTTCAGTAACTCGTAATGGCAGCGCTATAGAGAGTGAAATAACGCAACTTTTTTGGCGTTCGTATTGCACCGTGTTTAGCACAAAACTCGTAATCTAGGTGATAGTTTGTTGTTTTGCTCCCAATATATAAAATACCTCAATGTTATATACAAAAAAAAAATCAAAATGCACATGGATTTGCATATTCAGTTATGTTCTACTTTAGTATTTATTCATTTTTAAAATAAAAAAATAAGATATTTAAAAATAATAGAATAAAAGAATTAATAAAAATGCATCACAGCACAAATATATCTGCTATTTATTTATTTAAACAAAAATAAATAACCCAAGAGTATTTTGTAGATGACTTATTGCCTAATGAAAATTCCATTAAATATAATGATAATAGAAATGCCACATGAGGAAATTATTTTAAATTGGGGTTTCTTGGTATCTTTTTATATTAAGCTTGTTTTTGTTCCTTTTAAATTAAACTAGGCAATTATGTTAAAAAAAATATTGGTTTAGTTAGGATTTTAGACAATTCTTAAACAGTTTAAAAAAACAAAACTGTAAGTAAAATGTTTGCAATGCTTTGCTTAATAATGAATGTTGATGCTTCTTAATTGTAATACTGCCATGAGAAGTTATTGTCAGTCTGAGAGATGAGTGTCTATGTAAAGGACTATTAAATACTGTAGAATTGCATAATCAACAAATAAATGATAAAAAGACCATGTAATAACACTTACTTAGAATTTCAAATGAGCAGTAGAATTTTTTATGATAAATTTTGTTTTATTTACCTGTCCCCTGATTCATGTGATAACCTTGAGCCAATCACAGACTCACAAATCCCTTGTAGAAGTTAAAGAATGTAGGCGCAAGACCAAGCGTTCTTCTTGTTTTTAGGCTGTATATCACACCAAACTAGAAAATGGTGCTTTAAAAATCAATAAAAGTATTAGTATAGTTCAGCAAACATGCATAGAATGCCCGCCATGCCTATATACAAATTGTTTAGCAGTGGATAACAGAGAAGCTGTATCCATTACCTTAATAAAATCCCTTTATTATTGGAGCATGGGAATCAACAGCAAACACAACATTTCGGGGCGGTCCCCTTAAACACCTCAAAACGCTGTGTTTGTTTTTGATCCCCATGCCCCAGAAATAAAGGGGTTTTATTAAGGTAATGGATACAGCCTCTCTGTTATCTGCTATATTATTTGCGGGCTTGGCAGTGGCTCACGGCTGTGCCTAACCAGTGCTGGTCTATCTTTTGTATTGGACATTGTTTAGCAGTGACCAGGATGGATTTGGATTGCAATAGGTTCCTTTTGAACTAACAAATGCAAAATTCCATTTAAAAGCGCGGCTCTGAAGATGCCTTAACTGATAGTGACAATCGCGACAGTGCGAGTGTGACATAGAAACTTAATGATGAATAAAGCTTTAATGAATCAATACCATGTATTCAAAAAACACTTCTAAAAGGTCTCCTGTGGCCATTTCACAAGGTCTTGCACATGTGTAACATGATAGAATGATTACAATTAGACTCGGGATACTTGCAAAGATGTGCAAAAGGCCATTTTGGGACTTTATCAAGTGCCTTTAGGTGATTTAGAAAAGGCTAAAATAGTCTCGAAAACCATTATCTTGAAAGAGGACTGTGATCACTGAGGACTTTTTTGCTCCATGTTAAAAATAGGGCTTTTCTTTGGGACCCAAAAACATGATACGAAAAGTGGTGTTTTCTTTCAAAAAAATAGCTGAATCTCAAGCCAATATATTGACCCCTCAATTAGATAATTGAATTAAATTGGAGTTTATTATTGTTTTTATTGCATGTTCTGTCTAAATCCATAAAGATTCATTTTGATTTCATGCACTTTTAGATTTGATGGAGAGTAGAATCTTGTAAAATGTTGCTTCGGGATGATGGGATTGGGCCTGAAAGGCAAAGCATATTTTGTAGGATCCAGAAACAGTTCAGGCAAGTAAGCTAAGGGAATTCACTGAAGTCCAAGATCAGGTATGAAAATACTACATGCAAGCTCTGCAGAATCTGTTGGTGCTCTACAAATAACCGATAATAATAATTATAATAACAATAACATGCAGAGAAGGTTACCCACAGTTGACAAGCCATACTATAAATGGGCTCCTGAACAGCACTGTCAGAGCCATTTAAAGCCAAAACATGTGAAAAGCCAACTGCATCAAGGCTGACACACCCAGTCATGATGTGATAGTGAAACTTTCATAAAGATTGCTGGGATACACATGAGCAACAAAGAGAAGATCTTGCAAGAGCCCTAAATGTAACTAACCATGAAAATGGACACAAAAACATGTCACACTAAGATAAGAGTAAGAAGGGGAACCCAGATTTGGACTTCCTGCTCATATACCTAGAGGGAATAATTGCACCCCAGAAAGGCCAACACATACATCTGTTTTTTTTTTTGTTTTTTTTCTTGAGTCTTATGGCAGAATCAGTTCTCCTATGTGAACGGAATAGTGAGCTAAAGGCAACTGCACCTTGTGTGACAATGGACTGTCGAACAAGCGCAGAATTTGTTTGCAGCTGTTGCTCATTCTCAGTTGAGTTGACCTCTCTATTTTCTTATCTCTTTTTTTTTTCATTAATAGATGTATGACATAAACTCTTATCTATATTTATAAAATTTGTCATCCTACTATGGATTGTCCTAAATTGCCCATATAAACAATGTTTAAAGACTGGCTGCAAAACCCAGAGAAAGTGGGTTATTATAATATTCATGTGAGATTTGTATATAATATATTAACATTTTATCAGCGTTATTAACAAATTACCTAAATTGTACAAATTTCATGAAGCTTTAAGGTAAATCTGTCTACTTCTCTATTCTAAATGTTTTATTACCTATCAGCTAGATTACAAGTTTTGGGTTATGAGTGAAAAAGCATCGTTATACTTCACAATGCTGCTTTTTCCCTAACGCCGCTATTACGAGTCTTGTAGGTATAGGTGTTCCGCACACCTTTTTGGCCATCACGCAACGTCAGTACCGCACTTTTAAAAAAGTCCTTTTTCAATGGGAGTCCCATAGCGCCGGTCTTACGAGTTTGCCTGGGAGGCCAAATAGTGAGCGGTACACCCTATAACCACAAGATCCATACCGCCATCTAAAGTCAGTAGTTATGAGTTTTACATTACAAAGCTGTAACTTAAAACCCATAACTAAACTGCTACAAAGTACACTAAACGCCCATAAACTACCTATTAACCCCTAAACCGAGGCCCTCCTGCATCGCAAACACTAAAATAAAATGATTAACCCCTAATCTGCCGCTCCGGACATCGCTGCAACAAAAAAAAAATTATTAACCCCTATTCCGCCGCTTGCCGACATCGTCACCACTATAATAAACCTATAAAACCCCTAAACTGCCACCCTCCCGCATCGCAATCACTCAAATAAAATTTTGATCGAAGAGGCCGCATGGATGAAGACTTCTTGCCGCTTGGATGAGGACTTCGCCGGCTGGATGAGGATGGATATCTGGACTTCGATAACTGTAAGTGGATCGTCGGGGGTTAGTGTTAGGTTTTTTTAAGGGTTGTTTTGGTGGGGGGGATTTTAGGTTAGGGTTTTGGGCAATGTAAAAGAGCTAAATGCCCTTTTAAGGGCAATGCCCATCCAAATGCCCTTTTCAGGGCAAAGTTTAGCTTAGGTTTATTTAGATTTAGGATGGGTGTTGGTTTTTACTGTTGGGGGGCGTTTGTATTTTTTTCACAGGTAAAAGAGCTGATTTCTTTGGGGCAATGCCCCGCAAAAGGCCCTTTTAAGGGCCATTGGCAGTTTAGTGTAGGCTGGGAGGGGGGGTTATTTTGGGGGGGGGTTATTTTGATAGGGCTATTAGATTATGAGTAATTCATTTTTATTTTTGATAATTTCGTTTTAGATTTTTTGAAATTTAGTGTTTATTTTTTTTGTAAGTTAGAAAATTGTATTTTAATAATTTAATTTATTTTATTGTAAATTTAGTTTTTAGTGTAAGGTAGCTTAGGTTTTATTTTACAGGTAACATTATATTTATTTTAACTAGGTAGCTAGTAAATAGTTAATATCTATTTACTAACTAGTCTACCTAGTTAAAATAAATACAAACTTACCTGTGAAATAAAAATAAAACCTATGATAGCTATAATATAACTATTAGTTATTTTGTAGCTAACTTAGGTTTTTTTGACAGGTAAGTATGTATTTAGTTTTAAACAGGAATTATTTAGCTAATAATTGTAAGGTTTATTTAGATTTATTTTAATTATATTTAAGTTAGGGGGTGTTAGGCTTAGGGTTAGGGTTAGATTTAGGCTTAGGGTTACGTTAGGGTTAGGTTTAGGGGTTAATAACTTTAGTATAGTGGCGGCGACATTGGGGGCGGCATATTAGGGGTTAATAACTGAAATGTAGGTGGCGGCGATGTTAGGGGCAGTAGAATAGGTGATAATAACAGTAATGAGGTGGCGGCAATGTTAGGAGCAGCTGAATAGGGGTTAATAACTAATGTAGGTGGCGGCGATATCGGAGGTGGCAGATTAGGCGTTAATAACTGTAATGTAGGTGGCGGCAATGTTAGGGGCAGCAGAATAGGGGTTAATAACTGTAATGTAGGTGATGGCGATATCGGGGGCAGCAGATTCGGCGTTAATAACTTTAATGTAGGTGGCGGCTATGTTAGGGGCAGCAGATTAGGGGTGTTTAGACTCAGGCTTTATGTTAGGGTGTTAGGTTTAAATGTAACTTTTTCTTTCCCCATAGACATCAATGGGGCTGTGTTACAGAGCTTTTGTTTCCGCGATCGCAGGTGTTAGGCTTTTTTTGCCGGCTCTCCCCATTGATGTCTATGGGGAAATCGTGCACGAGCACGTCAAAGCAGCCCTTTATTTCGGTGCGGTATGGAGCTCAACGCAGCCATATCGCTTGCGCACGCCTGTTTATTTAAAACTTGTAATAGCAGCGCTATAGGAAGGTGAATTAAAGCCACTTTTGTGGCGGTCGTTAATTTCCCTATAGCACTCAAAGCTCGTAATCTAGCTGTATGTACGGTAAGAATGAAAAAGGGGTACTCTGCTATTTCTTATAAAAGTACATTTCAGGAAAACAAAAAACATTTAAAAAATAAATATTCCTGGTTTAGAGAAGATAAAGCAATTGGCAAGGGCCTTATAAAGTATTTTGTTGACTTGCCAATAACCAAAAGCTATATTTATGGTTATTGATACCCTATTTTCTTCTGATTATTGAGCTTTGCTGTCTTTCTTCCTAAATTATATAATGAAGTCTATTCCAATCCATTAAGAGAACCGTGTAAAATATTTCACACAGATTTTCCAATTTAAAGGGACAGTTTACTCAAAAATGTTCTCCCCTTTAATTTGTTCCCAATAATTCGGATTATCCTAATTTATGAAGGTATAATCTAGATTTTATTAAAGACACAGAGACGAGTATTTTGCTTTCTTTCCTTTACTACTTAAATGCAGTTTTTAAAAGTATACATAATAAATACAAATAACTGTCAATATTTGAAAAAGACAGTTAAAACAGAGTACAGATCAGTGACCAATAGCAATGGAGAACTGATTAGACCAACACAAAGTAACCAATCAGATTGATAATATATCCTATAAACTGTCCAACATATAGTAAGTCCTCTTTCTTGTCATCTGATGAAGAAAAAATAAAGTCTATCAGATAGCAATAACTCCAAATGAAAAGGCAACAAAGAAAACTGACAAGCAGGATCTTGAAGAAGAAGACCATCCACGAAGAATTAACCAGATCGAATGAAGAAGTTGATGAACTACTGGAACTCTGTATATGTTGGAAAAAACTTGATTGAAGATTCGTCTTATCACGTAGGTGAGAAGGGACAAAACCACTCAGAAGGATATCCATGTTATTGGTTGGTAACTAAAACAAATGAATAAAGATTAATAATATCATAATATAAATAAAGGGAGGGAACAATATCAACTTTAAAATATAGAGGAGGGAAAATACTTGTCTCTTTGTCATTAATAAAATCTAGATTATACCTTCATAATTTAGGATAATCCGAATTTTATTACAAGACCAGATACTCATATTTGCTAGTTTAAAGCAACTAACAAAATAAATTAAGCGAGGCATGTTCAATGGGTTTGAAATAAAATTGTTTAAAAATAGAATCTGAAGACCAGTCAGCTGCATCCAAAATTTGTTGAAGGGTAGCAGCTTTCAAAAATGCTTTAGAAGCGGCTGATCCTCTAACAGAGTGAGCAGAAAAAGATAAATCAATACCTGCCTCACTCATAACCCATTTAACCCACCTAGTTATAGATGTAGAAGAGACAGAATAATGAGGAGGAACAAAAGATAGTAAAAGTTGATTAGAAGCAGAAGAACGAAAGGAAGAAGTTCTGCGTTCATACTCTTTAAGACATACAACCACACAAAGAAGAGGTTCAGAAGGTAAATAAGGATAGATTATAGATGTTGAAAAGGATTTAGTTATTTTAGAAATAAAGAAAGTAACACCTTCAGGAGTAAAATGTTTAGAATTAAAATCTAAAGCTCTGACATCAGAGACTCTTTGAAAAGAAATTAAACACAAAAGAGTAGCTAATTTAGCAGAAAGTTGTTTCAAGGATAAAAATTCATTTGAAGGCCAAGACTTAAAAAGAGCAAATATAAGATCAACATCCCAAAAAGAAGAATATTTAGGAGCCGGAGGCCTTTTAAGTTTAATTGCTTTCATTAACTTGCAAATTAAGGGGTGTTGACCCACAGGAGAATTATTAATAAAAGAATGCTTAGCAGAAATGGCAGATCTAGAAACATTGATAGTTCTGTAAGCTAATCCTGAATCAAAAAGAGATGTAAGGAAGTTAATAATATAAGTTATATCAACTGAAAGGGGATCCAAACTTCTTTCCACGCACCAGCTAGACCATCTGGTCCATGTGGAAAAATAGCATTTTTTGGTCCCGGGGCCAATGAGTCTTGAAGGAGTTCCTTAGCATTTTGTGATAGACCTTGGAAAGATGAAGATTGCCCGAAATTGACCATGCTATGAGATGAAGAGATCCTTGAAGGATAAGATTGTGAGGATGACCTTCTGGATCTGACAAGAGAAGAGTAAAAATAGGAAGAAGAACAGGATGGTTGACAGACAATTCTAGAAGAGATGGGTACCAAGGTTGAGATGGCCAAAGGGGAGTGATTAGGAGAATTGAAAGAAGATCCCGACGGACTACCGATATGGTTCTCTGAATCATGGAGAACGGAGGAAAAGCATAAGCTGTTTGAAGAGGCCACGGGTGGAGAAATGCATCGATCGCCAGAGCGAATCGGAAAATTCAGTCTCGAAGCGAACAGATCCATCGAAAAGGGACCTCTGACAGATTGAAGCGAATGAAAAACTTGATGATGAAGCTTCCAGTTGCTGGAATCTGTCAGATACTGCGAACCCCAATCCGCTGCGACATTGGACAAACCTGGAATATATTCTGCTTTGACAGAAATATTTCTGTCCAAGCAAAGATGAATGAAATCTTTCGTAATAATCGATAAATCTCTCGATTTTGTACCACCGAGACGATTCAAATAGCGAACTGCAGAAATATTGACAAACAAAATAAATAACAAATGGATTAGAAATAAATGACAAATAATAAGCTGAAGTTTGAAACAAAGAACAAACTTCAAGCAATTTAATTTAAAGTTATGAACACAATACTTATCTTTTTTGAAACAGTAAAAGAAAGAGGACTTGTTACTATATGTTGGACAGTTTATAGGATATATTATCAATCTGATTGGTTACTTTGTGTTGGTCTAATCAGTTCTCCATTGCTATTGGTCACTGATCTGTACTCTGTTTTAACTGTCTTTTTCAAATATTGACATTTATTTGTATTTATTATGTATACTTTTAAAAACTGCATTTAAGTAGTAAAGGAAAGAAAGCAAAATATGAGTCTCTGGTCTTGTAATAAATCCCCTTTATCTGCTGGAGTGTATTAAATTGTTTACAAGTATTTCCATTACCCTTATATTGGCATTTGAAATAGTTTATTTAGCCTGTGGTATCCACACCCATCCTGAAAGTTTTTGGCCTCAAGGCCAGGCTGTGTTAACACAGTCAGTAGAAGAAATTAAACTCCCAGTGGGAAATAGAAGAGATAAGGTATTAAAATGTTAATTTTCCATTGTTCTCTCCAAGTATTGGTGATTGGTTTATTGACAAATATAAGATAAAGAAGCAGGTATATGTACACAATGTGATAAAGTAATGAGATCTTATTATACCTACAAACACAACCCATTGTAGCCTCAAACCACAAAATCAGCTAATTCATATACACAAATAAGTCTTAAAAAAGCAAATCTCATACATTTTATACTCTGCAGCTGGTAAAAAAAAGTAATTGGAAACACATTAAAGGAAAAAAAACTATTTTATAGTATACTGTACCTTTAAGGCCATTCAAATCCTTGTGTTTTTTTAGTTTCTTGGCACTATTTGAAGTCCACAAATATTTGCAATGACAGAATTTGACACTGGGGGGGGATGTTAATCCATTAGAAAAGAGCAGTTTTTCACATCGTATTTGGACTTTTCTATTTCAATATCTTTGATTACTTGACCACTCATTTTGGCCTTTTTTGCTGTTTGCACCTCTTTCTTTAAAAAGTGATTTATTTTTTTACGCATATTAATAAACACAATTCTTTAATGAAAGATTTTAAAATATATCTTAAATCACATTTCTAAACTATAAAATCTGTACACAACTATAATATGATTACCATAATTTTTATTTTTGATTGCAGTGTTGTATTTGGACTTTGAAATACATTGACTACATATATGCACAGACAGAAAAAATTTTTGGACAAATTTATCTGAGGAAAAAAATTATTTTGTTTCACCCAAGATTAGTTAGTAGGGTCATCCGGCTGAGCAGAATTTTGACAACATTATTCATTTGTTAATGGGAATTCATTAACTCCTTATTTCCTATCAGGAACTTCTTTAGGGCAGCTGAAGAGTGGCTAGATAGCAGCTTAAACTAAAAAAACAAAGTTAAACTAGTAGCAAGTTCTACTGCTACAAGCCAACAGCAACACACTAAAAATATATTTATTTATTTTATGGGGTCATGACAAAAGTAGAGCTCATATATTTATTGGCACATGAATCAATCAACTGACAAGAGCATTGCTGACAAGGACTGTATCATAATGTAAAACTATATATGTGAAGTCCTTTCTGCCTACAGAAAAGTGTTTCCCACCTCAAGAAAAAATAAATAAATAAAGAATACCAAGAGAATGAAGCACATTTTACATTTTCAACACCTTGTCATATACAATATCACTTCAATACACTTGTTATACCGTTATTTCAATAATAAACATACTGTGTATATTTCTGTTAAAATGTGTATGTACGTATATATATATATATATATATATATATATATATATATACTGTATGTGTTATATTTTAGATGTTGTTTAACAAATTTTTCTTGTCGCCCTAACATTTTACTTCAGGGCTAAATTGTTTAGCGCTTTTATGTGTTGCACGTAACATTCTCTGGATGTTTATCCTTTTTTAACCATTCACTTGAAAAACCAGATTGTGTGTGCTATTCATACTATGCAGGATTTAGATCTTGGGTACAAATTTGTAAGGGACATCAAAGTGTTAATCTAATGTGTTAGTTCTATGCATGCACTGTTAAACACACAGTTAAAGCCAGCTCCAAAGCACCAATGCACACACGGATCTAGCTGAACACATCAAGTCAGCCAATGATAAGAGGTGTATGTGTGTAACCACCAATCATCAATTAGGGCCAGTTGGTGCATTGCTGCTTCTGAGACTACCAAGATATTCTTTTGAACAAAATAATTCAAGAGAATAAAGTGAAATTGATAATAGAAGTAAATTAAAAAGTGTTGCATAATTACATGTCCTTTTTATTGGCTTTATATTGCATCTTTTCTTGGCTGATGCTATTGGTAGCATTGGTGATATTTTAATATATTTTAATATCCAAGTTATAACACAAGCACTCACTGGACTTGATACAGGTGAAATAAAAAGTGTTTTATTCTATATAAACAAGTGGTCTGATGAAGGGGTGAACACCCCGAAACGTCACTTGTTTATATAGAATAAAACACGTTTTATTTCACCTGTATCAAGTCCAGTGAGTTCTTGTGGTATAACTAGATATTTGAACTCTCTATGGCACCCAGGCAGAATGGAAACTTACTGTTCGTGGGAGTGCACTTATTTCAGTGGATTAATATTTTAATATATATATATATTATAATAATAAATTTTAAAGCAGAAAACAAATTAATAATATAATGCTATATAAAGGACTATAACAAATACTTGTGGTGTAGGGCAGTATATATATATATACTTATGCAATCAAATGTTTGATTAATATATTAAGATGGAGATAGTGTAATTCTTTATAAAAAAATGTAAAAACTAATCAAATCTTTAGCAAATTACCTCATTTTAACATAATTTGTAACATCAGTAACATTTCTCCAGAGGTGACTGGTTAGTTGCAGTTTCCCACAATGCTATAGGTGTAGAGTTTTTCCATTTACACACTATGAAGATGGCATCGTATTTCTAAGAATCCAGACTGTATCTTCTCTTTGTATATGTGAAAAAAAGATCATCCAAAGTGTGAAAAAACAGATTACCAATGGAGCCTCATTAGCACATTGCTAATTAAATCACTTTTTTTTTTTCAAGGGTATAGCATTATGAAATCTTTTGATCTAAAACCAATCTCTGCTCGATGGCATCTCACTTTTGCCTAAAATTTTATTTTGATCTTATTGCCAATTTGGCTTGTAAAGTTTTATTCTTAATTAAAGCCCTGTCCAATTCACAAACCACTTATGGCTTTACCCACAGAAACATCAGTCACAAAATCTTGAAGTAGCAATGTGTAACCAAGCAGAAAAAACTATTATAAAGAAATTAATCACACGCTCTCTTTTCTCCAAATTCACCATTTCATATAAAGGATGCGGCATACCTATGTTCTGTAACACGCATTAACCCCTTTGCTGCTAAGTCATTTTAAGCCCTTCTGTTGAAACTGCTTAAAGTCCATTTTTCCCCAGCATTTAAACAAACAAACAAAAAATAATTTTTAAGCAGATCAAGCATTTAAAAAAAAATAATTTTCTTTGTAGAAATTGTCAAATATGGTTAAAAAAATTATATATATATATAATATATATATATATATATATATATATATATATATATATATATATATATATAGAGTGTCATTTTTTTAACATATAAGGTAAACAGCAGCCCATGAGACATTATTTTCTCAATATTACAAACAAATACTTTGTTTTCAAATTTAATTCCAGTTCAACTTCTAAAAACACAAACATTTCTTTCTTTGTTTTACATTGAAACTTAGTGATTGAGTACCACAAGATAAATTTTTTTTGATGAATTGCCCCATCTTGCATAATGTCCTGAAAATGAGTGCTATCAGGCTATATAAATATTTTATAGATTTTTTATCAAACACCAAAATTATGCTAGTGCTTGATGACAGGGGGTAGACATTACTATATCACTGTAACATAACAGCTTAAATGACATTACATCATTTATCTCAAAATAGAGGTCTTATAATATATTTTTATGGTAAGGAAGTAATAAAGGCTTCACCAGACCCCCTGAAGAAGAGCAGTGATAGAGATACTGTCACTGTTAGAACAATCACCTAGTAGCTAAACAGATACAGGAAAATAATTTGAAAAAGGAGGGTTTCCTTTTTTTAAATAAGGGTTCTCATATATATATTATAAGGGAGCAAGAGAGGGGCAATTTGTATGGATAGTTTGTCTTTCTATTTGTCTTGTGTGTTCAAAGCTGCAGAACTTGTCTTATTTTTATTTTTATTTCTCTTTAAAGGGACATTGTATTTTTTTTCCTTTAATGTGTTCAGAAATGGTCTATTTTACCTCCTGGAGTCTATATATATATATATTTTTAAAAAAGCTACTTTACTATTATGTGTTATTTGAAATAGCTTTGTTTGTTTGTTTCATCACAACCTATACTCAAAATAGGAGTAACAGATGTTTACTCTGTAGAAAAGCTATGTAAACAGGAGACAATATCACTGACTAATCTCCCAGTTGGAGGTATGAGGGAGAGCGATTTTCTATATGAAATAGCTGCTTCTTTTTATTTAACCACCCAGCCATAATTATCATTTCAATACCTAACATAAATAACATTAGCACTTCTGCTTTTACTTTTTTTAAATACATTTATTCGGTATCCACAGTAAAACTAGTTATATGTGCTGAGAGGTTAACAGTAAAGATATAGATGCTGCTCTCTATTAGTATAATAGAAAGTGACTTGCAAGTCACACAAGTGTCAAGAGGCTTGGGCAGATCTTTATGGAATCCTCAATTTCTGTGATGCGATGTTGCAGCAAGTTTTTCCGCAAGATATTATTTTTACAAACGGGTTTTATTTTGTCGCTTTAAAAAAGGACACATATGAAAAATACATATGTCATGGTTCTTATAGAAAACATCTCTTTAAACAGCTCTGAAAACAGCCCTGACATATGTATTCTTCATATGTGTGCTTTTTTAAAGCGGCAATATGGTCACCCTAATCTAAGCCATTGTACTAATCATGTGAGGGACTGGACAGCTGGGTACTGACCTACAGAGACTATAAGGATCAGGACTCAATATAGATCACCTTGGTAACATGGTTTCAACGGCCCCCATTTATTAAATGCTGGGCGAACAAAGTTCGCTCCTGGGAACCTGTCCATCCAGAATCGCAGTGAGAGGGCAGCATCCAATGTCCGCAATTATCATTGCATGAGAAACTTCTTGCACAGGCGCACCCCCCTCCCATGGTGGTGGAGAGGTATACTAGAGTTTTTTTATTCACCATTCATTTACAAAACAAATTTTGGCCTATGCCTGTTTATTGACCTACTCAAACCCATCAGCTGATTGTTTCAGCTGTGCTCTAGTTCAGATATCATGAAAATCTGGCCTGTTAGGGAAGCTGAGAAACGCTCATATTGCATATATAATCACATTCATTATTGTTATGAACTCTAGGCATACAATTAATTAAATAAATAAATGTCTATTTACTTATATATGCAGGTGTTTGTGTTAATAAATGTAACTATTAACTGCTGTGGCTTTTCAATATATAATTGTTCATACTGAAATTTTTGTATTTTCGCTATGAATTTTAATTTTTGACAATTCATTTCAGCTACTCAACATTATCCTGCTTTATCTAGAGTGAAGAGTTTTGTACAACTTAGCTTTAAATTTGAGCCAAGTAGTTTTAAAATGTGAGAATAAGTTAAATTAATTAAAATCCTAATAAACTGTTCTTCATTAAACTAAATACTAGAAAAGAAATTATACAGTAAGTGATTTTTATTAAAAATAGTCAATAGATCTTGCAAACTCGCTGGAAACAGGGGCGCGATCCAATATACGGCGCAGTTTTCGGCGCAAGCGAGGGAACCCGCGCCGCCCTTAATTTCACCTCAAAACTCGAGCTATCCAATATACTGTGCCGTCAGATGCTAAACTGGCGTAAGTATGAAAAACCAGCGATCAACTAAAATGTGCGCAAATACACATTTTAGTCGTCGCAAGTACTTACGCCAGTATTTTGTTCACGTAAAGTCTCAATAAAGAGTAGTTTGATGCAAATTAGCTACGAATCGTTAAAAATAACCGCCAGTTCTAAAAGATGCGCCACATAATTACGCGATTCAAAATCCATACATAAACCCATGCGCAGCCGCCATTTTCTTTAGTGTATTTGGTTGGTTCTTGGAGCTACAGCACACTACAGTGAGTATAGTGATAATTAGTAAGAGCAGTGAGAGAGGCGCATTTCATCAGTTAGTTAGGTCGGACTTTTGAATTTGTGTTTTTTTTTTTTTTTTTAAAGAGACAAATTCCAGACTCTTTGTGGGTTAATACACAATAAAAAACATAGACTAGACATATCTGTGCTTAAAATCAAATAATATTTCACAAGAAATAAAAAAACCAAACATGCTATATATATCTCATATATAAGCGCTATCTTTAACAGCTCCATACTACCTGCTGTCTTTCTAGATTCACTTAGATTTCTAAACTTTTCATAAATTCTTGGACTTCTGAAACTTCATTGAATATAAATTTGGACCCCTTATTTTCGACTATAATTTTAGCCGGATAGAATAAACTTGCTCTTATCCCTTTACTGATTAACTGTGAGCAAAATGGTGCCATCATTCTTCTCCGCGCAGATGTCTCGGCGGAGAAGTCTTGAAACAGCAAAATCTTGCTGTTCCCAAATCTCAGGGAATCAGCTTTTTTAAAAAGCTTCAAAATCTCCAACTTATCCTGAAATTTAAGCACCTTAAAGACACACATCCTAGGTTTAACCAGCCCTGAAGTAGAGTTTCTCCTAGGGCCGACTCTGTGCGCCCTTTCAATTGCTAAGGGGAGGACATGAGCGAGTAAAGCAATAGCCTGAGGGAGAGTGGTAGAGGTAAATTTAATAAGGTCGTCAAACTCCGGGGATTCTGGTAAACCTATAATCCTAATGTTATTACGCCTGGAGCGATCTTCAAGATCCTCCAGGCGCAATTGCATACTATTTAGTTTGACCTGCTGTGATTGGATTCCATTTTCTTGAATAGTCAGCCTGTCTTCAACTGAGGAAATTCTACTCTCCGCTTCCCCCATTCTTACAGAGAATAGCTTGACCTCAGCAGAAAGTGTCATCATCTCTGTAGAGATGGTTCCCAGTTCTTTTTTAATTTCCTCAAATTGAGGGGAAAAAATAGCAGTAAGTTGCCCGATTAGTACCTGGGTATCAATAAGAGCTGATACATTTTCTGCTGACATATCTGGATTGGAGTCGCCCAATTTATTATTTTTTTTCCCCCTAGATTTCACAGGCATTTTAGGTGAATTATTTTTCCCAAGTGTTACAAATTTTTCCATGTAGTGAACCACAAAAAACAAACGTGTTAAGTGAAACAAAAAACAAACTCCTGTGTAAAAAATAAAACAAAAAACAAAATTATTAATTCGTGATGTATATATATATATTTTTTTTTTCTTTCCTTTTTCTTTTTCTTTTTTTCTCTCTTTTTTTTCCCTTTTCTGTCTCTACTTTCTCTTCCCTTCCTTCCTTTTTTCCTTTACCCTTCTCCCTTTCCTTTTTCTCTTAACCTTCCTTTAACTCTTATAAATATCTCTATGTGACGACTTCTACAACTATCCTTATGATAGTACCTTTTACTCAAAAATGTGAAAATACCTTCAGTGTGTAGTGCTTAAGGCCTGTGACCTATATATACACAAACAAGAATTTAATTTGGGCTCCAATCTTAGAACAACCTGTTAATCCCTACTCTTCAATAATCAAACTCAGCCAGTACAAATATTCCAAGCAATAACCAATGAGTACCCCTCTAAATGATACTTTCTAAACAAGTCTTAACCTTAATAGGGAATGTATCTCAACATGCAATTAAATCAGCAGACTACTTAATGTTACCACTATAATAATAGAACAATGAAGTTATCAGACCGTCTCTAACTTAGACTAAAAAATCATAAGCTTTATCTCTCTTTTTTTTTTTTTTTTTTTTAACAAGCCTGGTCTCCTCGACCTGGAAGGGACTTTTATGCCCAGCTGTAGCGCCGGCCAGGCCGTCACATGTTTGGACCAGGCCTCTGCTTGTATTATAATAGAAAAAGGCACTACCGAGCTGCTATGCCAACCTTGACTTTACCAGCAAGCAAAGTTTAAATCATTAATGGGAAGTCCTCCAGCATCCCCTACAGAATGAGGCAATGTCCCAAAATCCCTTCAGGCAGATTCTCCAGCCTCCCACCTCCTTCAGCGGGCCAGGGACACGCCAAGATCACCAGTACACAAGTGGTTTAAGAAACAGTTAGGGACACAGTTAATTAATTTGGAGTAAGAAGCGTCCCACTGATACTTGCGGTAAAGAGATGCCTCTTCTGGGCCGGCGAACTTTGGCCCGGAATATTCTTACACAGCAGCACTGTTCCTAGGAGACCTGTGCCATCACCTCAATTGGCCACAAGCTACTTGACCCGGCTGCTACAATCGGCACCTCGACTCAGCTGCTCCAGGAGAGCGTGACTTCCGGATCCCTCCGCGTAGCCACCGCTCTCACTTTCTCAGCGTATCCGTGCTCCAAGTAACAAGAAGAATTGCATCCTCCGCCCAGGCTATCACTCCTGGTCAACGCCTCCACCACTCCAACTATCCACCTCTCGCGGATCCAGAACTCCTCCTCGCCTCAGACGAGACTCCAGCCTCAACAGAAAATAGCGAGTCCAGCAGGTAAATTTTTAGCCTCAGCACAAGATGTCCGCAAGAAACTTAGCACATGTTTGCTAGCTTTCTCTTCTTGGAAGATTGCACAGCAGCGGTTTACCTGCAGGCACATACAGCCTTGGAGGTTTCCTTTCCAGCTGTCGTTATTATGCCTAGCTACTGGCCCCGCTAAGTCTAGCAGAAATGGGGCAAAGAATGAAGGCTTGGATCACTTGCAACGGCTAACACGCCGACAAGGAGCAGCATGAACTTCAGCTCCGCCTTCTCACCGAAAAACCTCCTACATTGGTATATGTTTTGAATTTGTGTTTAATTAAGCCTGTACATTTACTTACACTTTTTTTTACATATTGCACACATTTTGCATACACACATATACAAAATACACAACACTTTTTTTTATATAACACTTCACACATTTTATTTATCTTTTACAGTGTGATAGGCTGAGTGTTTGGTTGTGATTGTGTGTGATTGAAGTGGGAGTGAGTGTGAGTGTGTGAGTGTGTGTAGTTTGAGGATGACATGGAGAGCTAGGGCGGAGGGGAGGAGGGGAGTTGCAGGGAGAGGATTATGGACAGGAAGAGCAGCAGGGTCCCCGTCAGGGAGTAAGTGGAGTGGGGAGAGTGAGAGTCAGAAGGGAGGATGGGAGTGGGGTTGCCCCAAGACCAGGCACACTCAGAAGAGGGACAGAGGGTGTACATGGGGATAGAAGGGTGGAGGAGGGAGAGGATAGGGAGGAACCCACACCAGGGACATCCCAGGGAGGAAGCCAGGCGGCCACGGACGATGAGTGCATGAGGTGCCCAAACTTATCTTTTGCTGAAAATCTAGCGCTAGTCCAGGCCATCATGGAGAACAACACTGCCCTCTTTGGCCAAGAGAAGGGCAAAGGAGTTGGCCGAAGGCGTAAGGCTGCATGGCTGTTGGTCGAGGATGCAGTCAACAGCATGGCCCAGCAGAGGAGGAATGTCGATGGGCTAAAGAAAAGGTGGAACGACTGCAAGAGGCGGGTGAAGGAGAAAATGGGCCAAGAAGGTGGTCCTCCCCAGGAGGCTGAATACAATGAATGGCCGGAGATAATTTGCAGGTCCCTGAGCATCACAGCAGTCCGTGGACTTCCAGGGGCTCGTGACTCAGGGGCTGCAACATCAGCACAGCATGCTGGTGAGTAACATCCCACACACCAGTATTATATGTATTTGAGATATTACATCCTTTAATGTCACACATACATGTACACAATGAGGAGCATGGTATTTGGCCTACTAACAAAAACATCTACAATTAGATTTCACATTAAAGGGACATGAAACCAAATCTTTTTATGTCATTATTCAGATAGAGAATACAGTTTTAAACAACATCCCAATTTACTTCTATTATCTAATTTGCTTCATTATTCTGATATTCTTTGTTTATTAAATATCAATGCACATGGGTGAGACAATCACATGAGGCATTGATGTGCAGCTACCAATCAGCAGCTTCTGAGCCTATCTAGATATGTTTTTCAGCAAAGAATATCAAGAGAATGAAGCAAATTAGGTAATGGAAGTAAATTACAAAGTTGTTTAAAATTGCATGCTCTAGCTGAATCATGAAAGAATAAAAATGGGTTTAATGCCCATTTAATGCTACTTAACACATTGAAATTCATGATATGAGGTGGAATAGTGAAATACTAACATGTCTCAGAGTAACACAAGCCACAAGCCACATGTAGAGTTTTCAGTAAATGGACACTTTCGCCATCACAATACTTTTATCTCAAGAAAGCATGTTATGTGCCTACATCAGGCTAAAGGAAATTGTGTGACCATAGTGTCACTTAAAGAACACATTTTCTCCATCACTGACATGTACACATAACTATTGTATGAAACACATACATGTATACCTTGCATATTAAAATCCCTCATATCACAAATCACAATGTGCACATGCATGTTATAGAGTTTGACATGAGAATGAGTATAGGCCCTAGCATTTATCAATGTACATTGTATGCCCTCATGGATATATATATATATATATATATATATATATATGATTGTAGTAATACCTCTCATCATTTGACTCCTCCACAGAACCTCCTGTCACCAGGGTGCAAACGGGCATGCCTCCACCGCAACCACCAGTCCAGAGAATGCCTCCACCGCAACCACAAGTCCAGAGAATGCCTCCACCGCAACCACCAGTCCAGAGATTCCATCAACAAGGACAGTATGCTCCTAGGCATGAGCTGGGTTGGATTGCCTCTGTTGAGGACCCAGACGTCATGCCACCAACATTGGAAGACAAGCCCTGGCCGGAGGATTATTCTTTTGGCTTTGAGGGGGAGCCAAGTCAGGCCCAAAGGGTAGATGTCTTTACCACCCCACCCCCCCAATATCAGGCCAGTCAGGGCTTTTATGCACAGGACATGCAAACTGGACATGATGAGTGGTCGCACACCAGTAAGCAATGGGACTACCAGTCCACCCGGAGAGCTCCACCATCCTCTTCCCTTGGAAGAGCTCCAGCATCTGAAGAGGAGCATATAGCTGTCGTAGTTCCTCCTGCAGCACCAGCTGTCATAGTTCCTCCTGCAGCACCAGCTGTCATAGTTCCTCCTGCAGCACCAGCTGTCGTAGTTCCTCCTGAAGCACCAGCTGTCATAGTTCCTCCTGAAGCACCAGCTGTCATAGTTCCTCCTGCAGCACCAGCTGTCATAGTTCCTCCTGCAGCACCAGCTGTCATAGTTCCTCCTGAAGCACCAGCTGTCATAGTTCCAGATGCAACAGCAGCTAGAGGTGAACCTGCGCCTATAATCCCTGCTGGTGAACAGCCTGTAGATCCTCTGTATTCTGCCCTGGGCGACGAATACATTTCCCTCCAGAGGATGCTCATAGCAAGCTGCGAGAGAAGAGAGAGAGACCAACGCAGGTTTTACAGAAGCCAACAGACTTTACTCCAGCGTTCCATTGAGCTGCAACGGGACATGGCAGCATCTTTAAATGGTATAGTCCAAAACCAGTCTCAGATGATGAGAGTTATTTCGGATATGCAGATGCAGAGTGACAACAGATGGCGGGAACAAAACCAACTGTTGGGTGTGTTGGTGGAGCATTTCACACACCAGCAGGACATTGCCTCCAGCCTCTCATCTGTGGCCAGCACTCCAGCTGAATCATCTGAATCCACACACCCCAGGAGAACCAGGAGAGCCACTCCAGGCACCTCAGCCCCCTCAAATAAGAAGCCTAAAAAAATAAATATTGTTATATTTCAGCATAAATCGTGTCCTCTGTTATTTACTATATAATTGTCATCCACATCCATGTGAAGTATGTTTTAGTACACTAATATTGTTAAAACATATAATAAGGCCTGTGTGGAAATGGCCCAAAAAAGGTAATATTATCCTGTTACTGACATATTCTTGTACTATAACTCCCATCCACAATAGTTGTTTCTGAAGGGTACATATAGTAATATTCACTTGTAAGATGTAAATCAATGTATCTCACATCCAATATAAATTGACACATTGGTATATATAGTAGTGATGTTACTGATAGGGTGTGCATTATCAGGTGTTTTAAGGCTGCAGGTGAGAGGTTGTGGTGTCTGTGATTGGTTTAACACAATTGCAAAGAGGCAGCCTTCAAGAAGGTGTTAGAAATGATCATATGAGCCATCCTAGGTTTGGCTTTCAACTAAGAATACCAAGAGAACAAAGCAAGTGTTCTAATTAAATCTGAAAGTAGTTTGAAATAACATGCCCTATTTAAAAGAAGAAGGTTTTCTTTGGAGTTGACTGTCCCTTTATATATTTTGGCATCAGTGCCAAGCTGTTTTAGCATTAGAATAAATTACACTCCAGTGGGTTCTAAAGAGAAGAAGGTAATTCAATTTACAGTAAATAAGCAAGTATATGTCCCCAATGTGATAAAGTACCTACAAGCTCAATCCATTTGACTATTTCAAATACACAAATAAACCTTAAAAAAGAAATATAATAATATTCTGTCCCTTTAACCTTGAGATGTTGCTTAAATGTATGTGTTTGTTAAGGCTTCCAGGGAGTTACGTTGGTTTTTTAGTCAGTGCAAGGGCTCCTGCGCCTGCAATTTGTGGCGAGATGAGAATGGAGTAGATTTTCTGAAATCTGCGCTCGTAAGTCCTTACGCTGTATATTGGATACCAAACTGCACGTGTTTTGTATGTCACTCTATGGGCCAAAAAAACGACGGGCGAAGGCAGAAATATACGCACGTAACTTCTAAGTTACGCCGTATATAGGATACCAAACCCGCGCAAAATTTGGCATCACCGGCTTTTGTGGGCGACGATTTATATCGGATCGGGCCCCAGGAGTTAAGAACAGCGGTCTTAAGACTGCTGCTCCTTATCTTGTCCACTACCTCTGAGGTGGCGGACAGCAATCCAACTGATCACATACAATCGGGTTGATTGACACCCCCTGCTAACGGTCGATTGGCCGCGAATCTGCAGGGGGCGGCATTGCACAATCATTTCACTAGAAATGCTTGTGCAATGATAAATGCCGACAGCATATGCTGTCGGCATTTATCGATGTGTGGCAGACCGGATTATGTCCGCTGCACTTTGATAAATCGGCCCCTTTGTGTTGTAATTCTGTAAAAAAGGAGAAATCTGAGAGAAATTTATTTAAGTTATAAAAATTGTAACCATTAGTTGACATGAATAATTAAGAGGAGAAAGAAAATTTGACAAAATAATGACGGAAAATATTCTTATATAAAAAATGGGGCCGATCATAATTCTTTTGAAAAATGTATCAAACGATTTATCTAAAAAAAAATCCCAATAGACTTTAAAAATAGTTTTCTGCTGAAAACAAATTAGATATGTTTTTCTAAATGATCGTGATCAACCCTTTTATGTCTGCCAATTTTACATATACTTTGTTAGGTGCCGTTGCCAATATTAAGCTCGATTCCAGTCTTTCAGGTTTACTCTTTCAATATCAGAAAAACAAGACCAGCTTTTTTTTATAGTTTTTTGTTGTTGTTGTTGATGTGTTTGCTTTTTAAATAAAGCAGTCACAATCGTTCAAAGTCAAATATAGCTGAGATTGATAACTGCAATCAGATTCAATCTCCATTTTCCTACAACCTCACTCAGAACGACCAATAATGGCTGTCTTTCACAGAAAAAAACAAGATGAGTTAATGGGTTAATAAAGTAAATGTATGTGCTTTGTAATTAGATAGAGTGGTGTTTCTGTCAAGTGTTAAACAATCTATGGGCATGATGGGTAAATTGGTGTGTTTGCTCAATAATGTTTTTAAACTTATATAATATATTAAAAGTATATATATATATATATATATATATATATATATATATATATATATATATATATATATATACATATATATACAGTATCCCACAAAAATGAGTATTTTATTATACCTTTTCACGTGGCAACACTGAAGAAATGATACTTTGCTACAATGTAAAGTAGTGAGTGTACAGCCTGTATAACAGTGTAAATGTGCCATCCCCTCAAAATAACTCAACACACAGCCATTAATGTCTAAACCGTTGGCAAAAAAAGTGAGTACACCTCTAAGTGGAAATGTCCAAATTGGGCCCAATTAGCCATTTTCCCTCCCTGGTGTCTTGTGACTCGTTAGTGTTACAAGGTCTCAGGTGTGAATGGGGAGCAGGTGTGTTAAATTTGGTGTTATTGCTCTCACACTCTCTCAAACACTCTCTCTAGATTGTAAGTTCCCACGGGAATAGGGCCCTCAATTCCTCCTCTATGTGTTTGAAAACATTTGTCCTGTCTCTTAGAAGTTTTATATTATTGTTGTATTTAAATGAACTGCACTCATGGGCAGTGCTGCGGAATATGATGGTGCTTCATAAATAAAGTATAATAATAATAATAACTGGTTACTGGACGTTCAACATGGCACCTCATGGCAAAGAACTCTCTGAGGATCTGAAAAAAAGAATTGTTGCTCTACATAAAGATGGCCTAGGCTATTAGAAGATTGCCAAGACTCTGAAACTAAGCTGCAGCATGGTGGGCAAAGACCACACAGCGGTTTCACAGGACAGGTTCCATTTAGAACAGGCCTCGCCATGGTCGACCAAAGTAGTTGAGTGCACGTGCTCAGCATCATATCCAAAGGTTGTTTTTGGGAAATAGACGTATGAGTGCTGCCAGCATTGCTGCAGATGTTGAAGGGGTGGGGAGTCAGCCTGTCAGTGCTCAGACCATATGCCGCACACTGCATCAAATTAATCTGTATGGCTGTCATCCCACAAAGAAGCCTCTTCTAAAGATAATGCACAAGAAACCCTGCAAACAGGTTGCTGAAGACAAGTAGAATAAGGACATGGATTACTAGAACCATGTCCTGTGGTCCTATGAGACCAAGATCTCTGATGAAGCGCATGTGCCCATGCGTGGAACGCGTTAGATAGGAGCTTACTTTGTGTCTTATGGAAGCCTGCTCCTAATAAACTTTGTTTACCTACTTCAAGACTCAGCTGTCCTTTTTCCTCATCTGTAAACTTATTTGGTTCAGATGGTGTCAAATGTTTGTGGCGGCAACCAGGTGAGGAGTACAAAGACAAGTATATCTTGCCTACAGTCAAGCATGGTGGTGGGAGTGTCATGGTCTGGGCCTGCATGAGTTCTGCTGGCACTTGGGAACTACAGTTCATTGAGGGAACCATAAATGCCAACATAAAATGTTACATACTAAAGCAGAGCATGCTCCCTTAGGAGACTGGGCCGCAGGTCAGTATTCCAACATGATAACGACCCCAAACACACCTCCAAGAAGACCACTGCCTTGCTAAAGAAGCTGAGGGTAAAAGTGATGAACTGTGGAGCATCCTCAAATGGTTGTGATGTCGTCATGGAGGAGTGGAAGAGGACTCCAGTAGCAACCTGTGAAGCTCTGGTGATCTCTATGCCGAAGAGGGTTAAGGCAGTGCTGGAATATAATGGTGGCCAGACAAAATATTGACACTTTGGGCCCAATTTGCACATTTACACTTAGGGGTGTACTCACTTTTGTTCCCAGCTGTTTAGACATTAATGGCTGTGTGTTGCGTTATTTTTATTGGACAGCAAATTTACACTGTTACACAGGCTGTACACTCACTACTTTACATTGTAGCAAAGTGTCATTTCTTCAGTGTTGTCACATGAAAAGATATAATAAAATATTTACAAAAATTTGAGGGGTGTACTCACTTTTGTGAGATACTATATATATATATATATATATATATATATATACACTGTGTGCAGAATTATTAGGCAAATGAGTATTTTGACCACATCATCCTCTTTATGCATGTTGTCTTACTCCAAGCTGTATAGGCTCGAAAGCCTACTATCAATTAAACATATTAGGTGATGTGCATCTCTGTAATGAGAAGGGGTGTGGTCTAATGACATCAACACCCTATATCAGGTGTGCATAATTATTAGGCAACTTCCTTTCCTTTGGCAAAATGGGTCAAAAGAAGGACTTGACAGGCTCAGAAAAGTCAAAAATAGTGAGATATCTTGCCGAGGGATGCAGCACTCTTAAAATTGCAAAGCTTCTGAAGCGTGATCATCGAACAATCAAGCGTTTCATTCAAAATAGTCAACAGGGTCGCAAGAAGCGTGTGGAAAAACCAAGGCACAAAATAACTGCCCATGAACTGAGAAAAGTCAAGCGTGCAGCTGCCAAGATGCCACTTGCCACCAGTTTGGCCATATTTCAGAGCTGCAACATCACTGGAGTGCCCAAAAGCACAAGGTGTGCAATACCCAGAGACATGGCCAAGGTAAGAAAGGCTGAAAGACGACCACCACTGAACAAGACACACAAGCTGAAACGTCAAGACTGGGCCAAGAAATATCTCAAGACTGATTTTTCTAAGGTTTTATGGACTGATGAAATAAGAGTGAGTCTTGATGGGCCAGATTGATGGGCCCGTGGCTGGATTGGTAAAGGGCAGAGAGCTCCAGTCCGACTCAGACGCCAGCAAGGTGGAGGTGGAGTATGGTTTGGGCTGGTATCATCAAAGATGAGCTTGTGGGGCCTTTTCGGGTTGAGGATGGAGTCAAGCTCAACTCCCAGTCCTACTGCCAGTTTCTGGAAGACACCTTCTTCAAGCAGTGGTACAGGAAGAAGTCTGCATCCTTCAAGAAAAACATGATTTTCATGCAGGACAATGCTCCATCACACGCGTCCAAGTACTCCACAGCGTGGCCTCCTTGTTCACCTGATCTGAACCCCATTGAGAACCTGTGGTCCATCATCAAATGTGAGATTTACAAGGAGGGAAAACAGTACACCTCTCTGAACAGTGTCTGGGAGGCTGTGGTTGCTGCTGCACGCAATGTTGATGGTGAACAGATCAAAACACTGACAGAATCCATGGATGGCAGGCTTTTGAGTGTCCTTGCAAAGAAAGGTGGCTATATTGGTCACTGATTTGTTTTTGTTTTGTTTTTGAATGTCAGAAATGTATATTTGTGAATGTTGAGATGTTATATTGGTTTCACTGGTAAAAATAAATAATTGAAATGGGTATATATTTGTTTTTTGTTAAGTTGCCTAATAATTATGCACAGTAATAGTCACCTGCACACACAGATTTCCCCCTAAAATAGCTATAACTAAAAACAAACTATTCAGCTTTGATATTAATGAGTTTTTTGTGTTCATTGAGAACATGGTTGTTGTTCAATAATAAAATTAATCCTCAAAAATACAACTTGCCTAATAATTCTGCACTCCCTGTATATATATATATATATATATATATATATAATTTTTTAATAATTGATTGAGAAATCCTTGTTTTTCAATGTGGCAACATTTTCATCTAAAATCTAGAAAAACACCATCTTACATTTATTTCCATAAAATAGAAAATGGCCGCAACTTTTCTTATCTATAGCAGGATTTAAACAGATCTCATACTGTAGATCGATAAACCGCTAACTGATGAGGTTTAAAATATCTCCAAAAGTTCCAAACCTCACTATACATTCATATATTCTTTTTAATATACTATATATAAATAAATATCTACTTTTACACACATACATATAAAAACATCTGTACAGATTTGTACTCTCACCAGTGTTCTCTGAAGGGCTCCAAAATGTCATTACAATAAAAAAAAAATTTTTTTTAAATGTAAATCAAATCCAGTAAGCGTCTACTTTTACTATATACGTATATATATATATATATATATATATATATATATATATATATAAAATCCAAGATTAATCACCTCGCACCCGGTTTAATCAATCAAATTAAACTGGGTGCAAGGTGATTATTCTTAGATTGTGTTTGGGAGACTCAGCATATATATATAAATTTATTACAAAAAAGGCAACAACACAGTTTATTACATTGTGTCTGTACGGAATAAGTTTCATGTATTCCAAGTTTCACCAGACATGAACATAATTCCAGTTTGTCTGTTATGTTCCAGTTCCTGCGCCTGCCCTTAATCTTACATCCTCTCATGATTTTCCAAACAGAGGTTCTCCCACACACCAACTAACATAGTCCCAAATTACACTGGCTCAAATAAATAAGTGTAATTAATTTGAACATCTTCCATTCTTTGATGTGGTACCAGCCATGATTTCACGTAATGGTTCCAGCTTGGCTTTCTTTCAGAAAGGATATGTATAGAAATTAAGCAGGACAGTGAAAAGATTAATCTTTTATAATTAGTTTCATGGGAGTTTCGCTAATGTTTTAAATAACGTTGAAAGTTCAATATCTTAGTTTTTCACTACTCTAATGATCTTCATCTTCCACATGGTTAAGGAATCTATGAGAAGTAATAAGCTTTGCGTATTTAATTATACTTTCTGTTCATATTTATTGCATAAATAGCAAGAAGGAATAATTAATTTTAAAAGGGCAGTGATCTGCAGATTTAAACTGTCTGCAGGTGTCTTAGTCAGAGACTCATTTTATTTTTTAATGGCAAAATTCAATGTCCAGACCTTGAACCTTACGACTTTACTTCATTCTTTTGGTAAGGCACATTATGTTCTGGAAAGTTTCTATTTGTAGACATGAATCTGTGTTAGTTTTCAAGTTCATATTTCTACTTTAATTTCCTGGGATCTTAAAAAACAAACTGCTGCTTCAATATTGCATATGGCCAAATTAGATGTAGTGCCTGGTTTGTGTACGCAAAATGTAGCTTTAAACAAAATTGAAATGGGTTTTTACAATTGATGGGTTATAATTCTTTAAAATGAATAATATTTTTTTTTAATTATGCGAGATTTTCCATTTGCTGTAAGAAATATTTACTCATTTTGAGTATATTTTTTAATTAAATGTGTTTTTGCTCTTTTGCATAATGCTTTATTTTAACAAACAACTAGCTTTTTTGATATAGAACCATAAATTTGTTCTAACAGTTTTCAGCAAACTGTGGCATAGATTCAGTAGATGGTGAAAGTAATATTCGACTGCTTGCAGTATTAGCCATTTTTTCGTTTTATTGATCCAATAGGTGTCTGTCTTGAAGCATTTATTGTGACAAATCTAACTGGATCTCTTTTACAACTGAAGTCATTTTAAAATAAGAATTTGAATTTATAATACATTCTGGATCTCACTACATCATATAGTCTGAAAAATACTCAATTCACTGTTTACCGACGTCATCAATGACGTAAGGGAGACATAACCCACCAATTGTCTAAAACATAAGCGCTCCCACTTAGGCCTCTAGTTATCAACGTGTCTACTTACCTGCCATCGCCGGCCCCAATACGCTCACCTAAGCTCGCCTACCATCGCCGCCGCAGACCTGAATATGCTTGCCAAAGTTATCAATAAAGCTGTCAAAAAGCAACGTACCAAGTACGGGGCGATGAGCAGCGGACTGTGATAGTTATCACTCATCCGATATCGCTGCTCTTCGGCTTTTTCACAGCTTTATTGCTAGCCTGTCACTAAGCACCCACACTAAACTACACTGTTCTACCCCCTATACCGGCGCCCTCGCAACTAAATAAAGTTATTAACCCCTAAACCGCCGCTCCCAGACCCCGCCACCGCCTACATTATACCTAGTAACCCACATCCTGCCCCCCCTTTACCGCCGCCACCTATAATAAATGTATTAACCCCTATCCTGCCGATCCCGGACCCCGCCGCAACTAAATAAATTGTTTAACCCCTAAACCGCCGCTCCCGGACCCTGCCACCACCTATATTAAACTTATTAACCCCTAATCTGCCCCCCCTACACCGTCGCCACCTATAATAAATTTATTAACCCCTATCCTGCCCCCCCTACACTGCCGCCACTATAATAAAATTATTAACCCCTAAACCTAAGTCTAACCCTAAACCTAACACCCCCTAACTTAAATATTAATTAAATACATCTAAATATTATAACTCTTATTAACTAAATTAATCCTATTTAAAACTAAATACTTACCTTTAAAATAAACCCTAATATAGCTACAAAATAAATAATTATTATATTGTAGCTATCTTAGGATTTATTTTTATTTTACATACAAATTTCAATTTATTTTAACTAGGTACAATAGCTATTAAATAGGCGGCGGATTGAAAACCAGGTACGCTGAGTCAGAAAAGTGCCGAGCGTACCTGCTAGTCATTTGATAACTAGCAAAAGTAGTCAGATTGTGCCGAACTTGCATTCGGAACATCGGGAGTGACGTAAGAATCGATCTGTGTCGGACTGGGTCCAGCGGATTTAAGCTTACGTCACTATATTCTACTTTTGCCGGTGTCTAGGGCTTGATAACTAAGGCAAATCAGCCTCACCACAAATACGCTGCAGAATTCCAGCTTATTTGCGGTTGACAGCTTGATAACTAGGGGACATAAGCTTTATTATATTTTGCTGTTTCCTAATCATAAATATATACATTGGTATATGGCTTCAATTTCATATCCAAATTGAAGCCATATACCAATGTATATATTTACCTATATACTACAGCTGAAGGAGTGATCCATGGAATGATTTATGATTAGTAAACAGCAAAGTATGATAATGCTCATTGGGTTGATGTGTGTAAATAGTGAGTGGAGTATTTTTCAGTCTATATGATGGAGTGAGAACCTATATTAGAAATACAGTTTGATGTGAATTAACGTGATAATGAACCGTTTCTTAACTTGAATCAATATAACCTTGGAAAATGTTCAATCAGGTGTCAGTGCTGGTGTCGTGTGCATAACTGGGTGGAGCTTAAGGGCAATGATTTTTCTGAGCAGTGTGCGCAAAAATGTTGACTTAAATGCGCGCACATTTAATGCACGTCACCCAGGCATGGATTGTCTAGGAAGCTGGTGTCTAAATATAAACATTTAAGGCCTAGTTTCCTTTGCTGATGTAAACTGTGTCAACTGGTTGTAACATAAAACATCTCTATAGACTTTAAGGGCCGATTCCTAAAACCTCACCAGCTTATTTCTCTGGGCTTTATATTGTAAAGTAAAACATAATTTATGTAAGAATTTACCTGATAAATTCATTTCTTTCATATTGGCAAGAGTCCATGAGCTAGTGACGTATGGGATATACAATCCTACCAGGAGGGGCAAAGTTTCCCAAACCTCAAAATGCCTATAAATACACCCCCCACCACACCCACAATTCATTTTAACGAATAGCCAAGAAGTGGGGTGATAAGAAAGGAGCAAAAAGCATCAACAAGGAATTGGAATAATTGTGCTTTATACAAAAAAAAACATAACCACCATAAAAAGGGTGGGCTCATGGACTCTTGCCAATATGAAAGAAATGAATTTATCAGGTAAATTCTTACATAAATTATGTTTTCTTTCATTATGTTTTCTTTCATGTAATTGGCAAGAGTCCATGAGCTAGTGACGTATGGGATAGCAAATACCCAAGATGTGGAACTCCACGCAAGAGTCACTAGAGAGGGAGGGATAAAAATAAAGACAGCCAATTCCGCTGAAAAATTAACCCAAAACCCAAATCAAAAAGTTTTAATCTTTATAATGAAAAAAACTGAAATCATAAGCAGAAGAATCAAACTGAAACAGCTGCCTGAAGTACTTTTCTACCAAAAACTGCTTCTGAAGACGAGAAAACATCAAAATGGTAGAATTTAGTAAAAGTATGCAAAGAAGATCAAGTTGCTGCTTTGTAAATCTGATCAACAGAAGCTTCATTCTTAAAAGCCCAGGAAGTAGAAACTGACCTAGTAGAATGAGCCGTAATCCTCTGAGGCAGGGATTTACCCGACTCCAAATAAGCATGATGAATCAAAAGCTTTAACCAAGATGCCAAAGAAATGGCAGAAGCTTTCTGACCTTTCCTAGAACCAGAAAAGATAACAAATAGACTAGAAGTCTTCCTGAAATCTTTAGTAGCTTCAACATAATATTTGAAAGCTCTTACCACATCCAAAGAATGTAAAGACCTCTCCAGAGAATTCTTAGGATTAGGACACAAAGAAGGGACAACAATTTCTCTACTAATGTTGTTGGAGTTCACAACTTTAGGTAAAAATGTAAACAAAGTCCGCAAAACCACCTTATCCTGATGAAAAATCAGAAAAGGAGACTCACACGAAAGAGCAGAAAATTCAGAAACTCTTCTAGCAGAAGAGATGGCCAAAAGGAACAATACTTTCCAAGAAAGTAATTTAATGTCCAGAGAATGCATAGGCTCAAACGGAGGAGCCTGTAAAGCCTTCAAAACCAAATTAAGACTCCAAGGAGGAGAGATTGATTTAATGACAGGCTTGATAAGAATACGATACAAAGCCTGTACAAAACAATGAATATCAGGAAGTTTAGCAATTTTTCTGTGGAAAAGAACAGAAAGAGCAGAGATTTGTCCTCTCAAGGAACTTGCAGACAAACCCTTATTTAAACCATCCTGAAGAAACTGTAAAATTCTAGGAATTCTAAAAGAATGCCAAGAGAATTTATGAGAAGAACACCATGAAATGTAAGTCTTCCAAACTCGATAATAAATCTTTCTAGACACAGATTTACGAGCCTGCAACATAGTATTAATCACTGAGTCGGAGAAACCTCTATGAATAAGCACTAAGCGTTCACTCTCCATAAATTCAAATTTAATGATTTGAGATCCTGATGGAAAAACGAGCCTTGAGATAGAAGGTCTGGCCTTAACAGAAGTGGGCAAGGTTCGCAACTGGACATCCGAATAAGATCCGCATACCAAAACCTGTGTGGCTATGCTGGAGCCACCAGCAGTACAAACGAACGCTCCATTATGATTTTGGAAATCACTCTTGGAAGAGGAACTAGAGGCAGAAAAATATAAGCAGGTTGATAACTCCAAGGAAGTGTCAACGCATCCACTGCTTTCGCCTGAGGATCCCTGGACCTGGACAGATACCTGGGAAGTTTCCTGTTTAGATGAGAAGCCATCAGATCTATTTCTGGAAGCCCCCACATCTGAACAATCTGAAGAAACACCACATCTGGGTGAAGAGACCACTCTCCCGGATGTAAAGTCTGACGACTGAGATAATCTGCTTCCCAATTGTCTATACCTGGAATATGGACCGCAGAAATTAGACAGGAGCTGAATTCCGCCCAAGCAAGTATCCAAGATACTTCTTTCATAGCTTGAGGACTGTGAGTCCCACCCTAATGATTGACATACGCCACGGTTGTGACATTGTCTGTCTGAAAACAAATAAATGGTTCTCTCTTCAGTAGAGGCCAAAACTGAAGAGCTCTGAAAATCGCACGGAGTTCCAAAATATTGATTGGTAATCTCGCCTCTTGAGATTTCCAAACCCCCTGCACTGTCAGAGATCCCCAGACTGCTCCCCAACCTGAAAGACTTGCATCTGTTGTGATCACAGTCCAGGTTGGACGAACAAAAGAGGCCCCTTGAACTAAACGATGGTGATCTAACCACCAAGTCAGAGATAGTCAAACATTGGGATTTAAGGATATTATTTGTTATATATTTGTATAATCCCTGCACCATTGGTTCAGCATACAAAGCTGAAGAGGTCTCATGTGAAAAACGAGCAAAGGGGATCACATCCGATGCTGCAGTCATAAGACCTAAAACCTCCATGCACATAGCTACTGAAGGGAAAGATTGAAACTGAAGGTTCCGACAAGCTGCAACCAATTTCAGATGTCTCTTGTCTGTTAGAGACAAAGTCATGGATACTGAATCTATTTGGAAGCCTAAAAAGGTTACCCTTGTCTGAGGAATCAAATAACTTTTTGGTAAATTGATCCTCCAACCACGTCTTTGAAGAAACAACACTAGTTGACTCGTGTGAGATTCTGCAGAACGTAAAGACTGAGCAAGTACCAAGATATCGTCCAAATAAGGAAACACTGCAATACCCTGTTTTCTGATTATAGAGAGAAGTGCACCGAGAACCTTTTGAAAAGATCCTTGGATCTGTCGCTAGGCCAAAAGGAAGAGCAACAAATTAGTAATGCTTGTCTAGAAAAGAGAATCTCAGGAACTGATAGTGATCTGGATCTATTGGAATATGAAGATATGCATCCTGTAAGTCTATTGTGGACATATAATGCCCATGCTGAACAAAAGGAAAAAGAATAGTCCTTATAGTCACCATTTTGAATGTTGGTATTCTTACATAACGATTCAAAATTTTTAGATCCAGAACTGGTCTGAAAGAATTCTCCTTCTTTGGGACAATGAACAGATTTGAATAAAACCCCAGACCCGGTTACTGAAAAGGAACTGGCACAATTACCCCAGATAACTCCAGGTCTGAAACACACTTCAGGAAAGCCTGAGCTTTTTCTGGGTTCACTGGAATGCGTGAGAGAAAGAAACTTCTCACAGGCGGTCTTACTCGGAAACCTATTCTGTACCCCTGAGAAACAATGTTCTGAATCCAATGATTTTGGACTGAATTGATCCAAACATCCTTGAAAAATCTTAGTCTGCCCCCTACCAGCTGAGCTGGAATGAGGGCCGCACCTTCATGCGGACTTGGGGCTGATTTAGATCTTTTAAATGGCTTGGATTTATTCCAGACTGAAGTAGGCTTCCAATTGGAAACCGTTCCCTTAGGGGAAGGATCAGGTTTCTGTTCCTTATTTTGTCGAAAGGAACGAAAACAGTTAGCAGCCTTAAATTTACCCTTAGATTTTTTATCCTGAGGCAAAAAAGCTCCCTTCCCCCCCAGTGACAGTCGAAATAATCGAATCCAACTGAGAACCAAATAATTTATTACCTTGGAAAGAGAGAGATAGCAACGTTGATTTAGAAGTCATATCAGCATTCCAAGATTTAAGCCATAAAGCTCTTCTAGCTAATATAGCTAAAGACATATATCTAACATCAATTCTAATGATATCAAAAATGGCATCACATATGAAATTATTAGCATGTTGAATTAACTTAACAATGCTATACACATTATAATCTGGAACTTGTTGCGCTAAGGTTTCCAACCAAAAAGTTGAAGCAGCTGCAACATCAGCCAAAGAAATAGCAGGCCTAAGAAGATGACCTCAACATAAATAAGCCTTCCTTAGAAGTTTCCTATCTAAAGGATCTTTAAAAGAAGTACTATCTGCCGTAGGAATAGTAGTACGCTTTGCAAGAGTAGAGATTTTTTCCCAAAACTCCAATCTATCAGTCGGCAAAGGATACAGTTTATTAAACCTTGACGAAGGAGTAAAAGAAGTACCCAGTCTATTCCATTCCCTAGAAATCATATCTGAAATAGCATCAGGAACTGGAAAAACCTCAGGAATAACTACATGAGGTTTAAAAACCGAATTTAAACGTTTACTAGTTTTAATATCAAGAGGACTAGTCTCCTCCATATCTAATGCAATCAACACCTCTTTTAATAAGGAACGAATATACTCCATTTTAAATAAGTATGAAGATTTGTCAGTGTCAATATCTGAGGCAGAATCTTCTGAACCAGATAGATCCTCATCAGAGATAGATAAATCAGAATGTTGTCGGTCATTTAAAAATTCATCAATTTTATGAGAAGTTTTGAAAGATCTTTTACGTTTATTAGAAGGCGGTATGACAGACAAAGCCTTCTGAATGGAATTAGAAACAAATTCTATCACATTAACAGGAATATCCTGAGCATTAGATGTTGAAGGACCAGCAACAGGTAATGGAATACTACTAATGGAAATATTGTCTGCATGTAAAAGTTTGTCATGACAGCTATCACAAACCACAGCCGGAGGAACAGTTACCACAAGTTTACAACAAATGCACTTAGCTTTGGTAGAACCGACATCAGGAAGCAGGATTCCAGTAGTAGATTCTGAGACAGGGTCAGTTTGAGACATCTTGCAATATGTAAGAGAAAAAATAACATATAAAGCAAAATTATCAATTTCCTTATATGACAGTTTCAGGAATGGGAAAGAAATGCAAACAAAATAAGCCTCTGGAAACCAGAAGCAAAAAGAAATGAAGTCTTAAATAATGTCAAAAGTTTGGCACCAAGTATGACGCCCACAACTGACAAAATAATATTTTGGCGCCAAAAACGTCTGCAACAAACAGGAGCGTCATAGATGACGCAACCACGTGAAAAAAACTTGGCGCCAACTAAGACGCCGGAAATAACGAAATAACGTCATCAAACATAATTCTCGTGCCAAAAAAGTCTCGCGCCAAGAATGACGCAATAAATTATAGCATTTTGCGCTCCCACAAGCCTAACAGCCCGCAATTTAGAAAAGAGAGTCAATTTGAAAACTTCAGGTAAGAAAAAAATCTTTTTTTCTTTTTTTTTTTTTTAAATGCATTTCCCAGATATGAAACTGACAGTCTGCGAAAAGGAAATATACTAATAAACCTGAATCATGGCAAATATAAGTACAAACATATATTTAGAACTTTAAATATAAAGTGCCAAACCATAGCTAAGAGTGTCTTAAATAAAAGAAACATACTTACCAAAAGACACTCATCTACATAAAGTAGATAGCCAAACCAGTACTGAAATGAGAATCAGCAGAGGTAATGGTATATAAGAGTATATTGTCGATCTGAAAAGGGAGGTAGGAGATGAATCTCTACGACCGATAACAGAGAACCTATGAAATAGATCCCCGTTAGGATGACCATTGTATTCAATAGGTAATACTCCCTTCACATCCCTCTGTCATTCACTGCACTCTGAGAGGAACCGGGCTTCAAAAAAAGCTGAGAAGCGCATATCAACGTAGAAATCTAGCACAAACTTACTTCACCACCTCCATAGGAGGCAAAGTTTGTAAAACTGAATTGTGGGTGTGGTGGGGGGTGTATTTATAGGCATTTTGAGGTTTGCCCCTCTTGGTAGGATTGTATATCCCATACGTCACTAGCTCATGGACTCTTGCCAATTACATGAAAGAAATGTCTCTCCTTGACATAAAGCATACTAGTCCACTCCCCTTAAAGAGTTACACATTTCCCAAGGTAAACATTGCCTCTAAAATCTAAATCTCGAAGGGGCCTATAAATACTGATAAGTCATCTTATGGAATCTCACCAGACCAGATTGTTTTAGTGACCCTGTCCCTATGAGAGATACTTGTTGTTTTCACCAGTTCACACAGTTTACGACAGCAATGGAAACTAGGTATATGCCTTTTATTTCTATATACTATATTGTGCATCAAACAAAACACCACTTGTTTTCATTTATTTATAATAAAAAAATATTTTTCAGAAAAAACAAGGAGTGAGTGGAGTATACTCACATAAATGCAATAGAACACATGTAATACATATACAGAAATATATAGCTTAACCTCAAGGTTAGTATGTGACTGTGTCATAGAACACTACTTGGCACAGCGTACAATGCTCTCTTACAGCACAAGCAGAATGAAATATATTATTTCCAAACTAAAAGCTCCATTCAAGTCCATCTCCATCTTGACCTAGATGCATTAAGTATATCATAAAAGGAAACCACAAAAAGAATAAGAAATCAGTGACTGCTGCATGTCAATACTAAGTGCAACAAGCACTTATTTTCTCCAAATGTCTACCACCAGAATACATGCTGTGCTCATTAACCATATGTGGGCAGCTTTATTATCATTAGAATTAGGGCTGCAATGACTAATTGGTAAGATTGATCATAAAATTAGTTGTCAACAAATTGCGTAATAAATTAGATGGTCTCATGGCACTAGCTGCTTTTTTATCTATATGGTTCATTGGATAATAATCAGCCGAGCGGGAGTGTTAAATACTTCTCCACTCCACTCCGCTCCAATCTGACCCTTGGTAACATTCAATTGTTATTATGTCTGTAATTATGTAAGATTCAATAGAGGGTAGATCTACTGATCATGCCTCTGTGCAATTATTCTGTGTACATTTCAAAACTGATCCAGTATGTCAGGTTAACCAGCTATGTAATAGTTGTGCACCTCACCCTATGCAGGCATATCAGCCACAAACTTGTAAAAAGAGCCTTATGGCTAAAATCTTGGTCAGTGGACGTGGTGTCTAAGAGTGGATTAAAGTCTCTTTCCTTTCAAGGAAAGATTCTTTTGGATCTGATCTGGACTCTATAATTAAGACTTTGGGGCCCATTTATCAAGCTCTGAATGGAGCTTGAAGGGCTGTGTTTCTGGCGAGTCTAAAGACCGCTGCTCCATAACCCTGTCCGCCTGCTCTGATGAGGCGGACAGGATTCGCCGGAAATCAACCCGATCGAGTACGATCAGGTTGATTGACACCTCCCTGCCGATTGGCCGCGAGTCAGCAGGGGGCGGCGTTGTACCAGCAGCTCTTCTGAGCTGCTGGTGCAATGTTAAATGCGGAGAGCGTATAGCTCTCCGCATTCAGCGAGGTCTTGCGGACCTGATACGCACTGTCGGATCAGGTCCGCAAGACCTTTGATAAATAGGCCCCGTTGACTGAAGGTAAAGGAGCTTTCCTCCCTCAGGATAAAAAGTCTAAGAGAAAGAACAGGCCTTATAAACGGCTTTGTTCCTTTCACTCCTCAAGAGACCAGAAGTCTTCCTCCTCTTAGAGTTCAGAGTCCTCCAAGCCTGCCTGAAAACCTGGTTCTTTTTAGACCAAAAATAAACAGAGCAAGAAGGACTTTCAGACCCATCTTGGATTTGAAAATGCTAAACAAGTTTGTAAGGGTTCCTACCTTCAAGATGGAAACAATTCACACAATTTCACCCTTAATCCAACATGGTTAATTAAAGCCCACCATAAACCACAAGGACGCATACCTTCATATTCCTATTCACAAGGATCATCATCAATTTCTAAGGTTTGCCTTCCTCAACAAACTGGCTACAGCTCCACGCATCTTTACAAAGATGCCCCTTATCTGGATGACATTCTAGTTCAAGCTCCTCCTCTGCCACTCGCAATTGCTCATACTCAAAGGCTCTTATCCTTTATATAAGGGTCATGGTTGGAGCATAAAAAGAGCTCTTCATCTCCAGTGAAAAGGGTGTCTTTTCTAGGAGTCATCATAGACTTTATGTCAATGCGCCTTACCTTGACAGATTCCCGCAGAATCAAACTTCAAAAGGCATGCTATTCTATCCAATGTTCTCCTTCTCCAACAGTAGCCCAATGCATGGAGGAAGTGGGTCTTATGGTAGCGGTCTCAGATGCTGTTCCATTTGCCCACCTTCACTTACGGCCTCTCTAGCTGTCTATGCTCAGGAAATGGACAAAGAGGCGAGCTTACCAATAAACATTTTGGAACATCGAGCAATTCTTTTATATATATATATATATATATATATATATATATATATATATATATATATATATATATATATATATATATATATATATATATATATATATATTGTTTTAAAGAAAAGAGGATCTGTGAGACAAACCTTGCCCACACTAGTTTCCCTATTTCCAGCACCAGAGCATAAGATCTGCTATATCCTAACTAGTATAATAGTGATTATAACAGTCCCTAAATATAGTTCAAGACTCCTTAACAACCTCAACAATTACATAGCATCACAATGTTGTAAAACAAGAATGATACATTTCTATACTAAGTTATTGCTTTATTGCTGCAAGAGATTTCACAGATATATTATACAAGAATACTAGACGTGTTTTTACTCATTAGAGGATTTTCATGTAGGACTGAAGGAGCGAGGTATCCGAGGTTTGAACTGCAGCACCTTGTGTTTTTTGTAAGTGCAGTTGCATTTGCGCTTTTTGATCTTGAGTAATAAAAGACGCTACACTTAGAGGAGGTGCGCTTTTGTCTTTTCTTTCTTTATTGCTAAAGATGTATTTGTAGGTATATATATATATATATATATATATATATATATATGTTTATAAATGTGTACATATATATTAATTAATTTATATGTGTATATATGTATTTACAGTCATATATACACATATTAAAACATTAATCTACAGTATATGTACACATATATAAACATATATATATAAGTGCATTAGAGCCCTTTGCCATTAAGCAGATAAAAACATGATAAAACATATTAATGCAATATTCATATTTAATAAAGATTTTAACTATTTACTGTAAATATTTCACATTTACTAATAGGAATATGCTATGATGTTTGCGCAATGGGTGTTAGTTTTTTTTAATGTTTTTTTCTATATTGACTTCTATGGGGAATGTGAAATTGCAATGGTATTTGCGCGAGTAGGGTGTTAGTTTTTTTTTTCTACTTTTACATGCACTCGCATGTGACATTTTAAGTTAGGATTTTCATGCTATTTGGGTTAACGCTAGCCCAAAATATTTTTTTTTTAAACTTAATATAAACGTAACACAACTAGCGCAAAAAGCTTAACTCTAAAATAATACTGTGTCACTTGTAATCTAGCCCTAAATATTTAATAATGTGTTTTACTGTGTTTGTGCTGTAAATATTTTATATTCCAACGTTCTTCACATAGGAAAAAATGTATTTTTAATATCTATACCTATATATATATATATATATATATATATATATATATATATATATATATAATATATATATAAATATATAGTATATATATATATATATATATATATATATATATAGTATATATATATATATATATATATATACTGTATAGTTTTTGGATAGCAACTAATTGCACTGCTCATATATATATATATATATATATATATATGACCTGCTCATTTAAATTCCCTGATTATTTTAATATTCATCAGGAAAAATTGTGCTCGGGGGGAAAATTAAACATGAATTGTTTTAAAGAAAAGAGGATCTGTGAGACAAACCTTGCCCACACTAGTTTCCCTATTTCCAGCACCAGAGCATAAGATCTGCTATATCCTAACTAGTATAATAGTGATTATAACAGTCCCTAAATATAGTTCCCTCAAGACTCCTTAACAACCTCAACAATTATATAACATCACAATGTTGTAAAACAAGAATGATACATTTCTATACTAAGTTATTGCTTTATTGCTACAAGAGATTTCGCAGATATATTATACAAGAATACTAGACGTGGGCCCACTTTAGACATTCGGTATACCAAAATAATGATGGTCAGCTGACTATGAAAAGTTCCTTAGTTAGGATGAATCTTTATACAGTTCCACACAGCTAGTCTAATTTGTTGTGCACCACAATCCATAACTTTGTATTAATCTTCAGTGGGAGATTATTGCAAGGTATTCTACACTCACGGGTATTTATTTTCCAACAGTCACAGCATTAGTAGTATCGTAGGTATGTACAAAAAACAGTCATTATCGCTTGTTTCAAAAGCTCAACTTGTATTGCATACAAACAAACGCCTCACAGGTAGGCTCGTATGCACTCCTCCGTGCTTCTTATTTCCAGCAAGTTATGGACGCAGCTTAATTTTATCCTGCGCTTACCTTGATTGTTGATCCTCAATGAGCTGGCTTTTGTTCCTACTTACAAAACAGCTGTAGTCGGTGTCTTCCGTTCCGCTGCTGTGGCGGTTTCCAATTCCATGAGTGTACCTGCTTCTCAACCACTTCTGTGATTCAAAATCTCTGGTTAGCAGACAACATAGAGGGTACAGCTGTTACCCTCACAAGAACTGATTGCAAATGCAACTGCACTTACAAAAAACACAAGGTGCTGCAGTTCAAACCTCGGATACCTCGCTCCTTCAGTCCTACATGAAAATCCTCTAATGAGTAAAGACGCCGTGTGGCTGTGCGGGTAAGAGGTGAATACAGAACATCCGTGGATCACGTCAGGTGTCGACGTACCACACTCCTCCCAACCTCAATGCGTTTCCTCCGGACTCGGACTGACTTTTTCTAGAGGTACATCTTTAGCAATGTATATGTATGTGTCTCAATGTTAAACCACTTTGCCTACCTTTTTTCCTAACACCTGAGATCTCATATGTTTGATCCCTTATAAATTTTATGCTTAATATTTTTTATAAATATTTTTTATTAGACAGTGTTAATATGAGTGTAACTGTACTTTGTAATGTAATTTTTAAGTGTGTTGTTCAACTTTTTTGTTTCTGAAAACAGTTGATTACAGTTCTGAGATCGTAGTAAGGATTGAAGCGTAAATGGCTATTGCACTAGCGCTGTCATGATTTCGTTCAACTTGTAATATCAGCGCAATGAAAAAGGCTTGTGAAAAGACAATATCACTTGCACAAAACAGTTTGTGCCTTATTTGTAATCTAAAATTGAATGAGAAAGATTTTTCATGTTTTAAGGTATTTGAGTAGAAAGGGCTCCAAAGTTTCTCATATACCATATGCCTTTTAACCCTTATATAATGTTTTATTAATATTTATATGAATTTTTTTATCAGATAGGGTATATATGAGTGTAAAGCTTTATGTTAATGTTTTTATGTGGTGTTTGGTGCACATTTTTTAACTCTTAATGTTGTTTGTGCTTGAGTGAACACATTTACTCTAAACTTGTAATATGTGAGCAAGTTAGTGCGTTTGTGATATTGCTTATTGCTACTTTTTATCTGTTATCTATTGTGTGTTTGTGAGTATGAATGAAAAGAGTTTTGTAACTCTATCTCTGTAACCTCTAAACTTGGACATATTCAAATGAAAGTTCTCTCTCTGGAAAAGAACCGAGTGTCTGGTAAATAATTTAGCCTGGAACTATATTTAGTAGTATAGTGCCTTTGTCTCTGGGACTTTTCCTAAGTGAAAGTAGGCATTCAATATTTACCTATCAATGGTGGTTGTGAGTTAATTGATGACACTAAGGGTTATTCCATTCATTACACAACGCAGAGGGTATTATCCCTAGCATCTCCAAAGTGGTTTAATTGAAGGTGACCCTGGTAGACTTGGAGAGATAATTGCACAACAAAGGGCAACATGAATGACATGATATGGCCATCCATACATAATCATCAGTTTACCCAATCTGATGCAATAAGGTTTCAGTGGTACATAAATATTATGTACATAACGTTTTGAAACTTATGCCAAAAATGAACTGATCTGCTATACAATGTTTAGAATGGCAGTTCAGGGGAATTGGAATGGGGCAATAATAGCCTAACTGTCTGAAATATTTAAATAACCTGCTCCAAATTAATATGAATTAAATGTATATGGGGTTACTGTATATTTAATTTGAGAAGTCATATTGATATGGAAAGATATTTTTTAAATTGTCATAAATTATCTCAACAGAAAAACAATTCTTCATATTCTTTTGTTTAATGTTGCAACTTTGATTTGAATGTGCATTTTCTGGTAACATCTATACAATCTGAATTTGTTTGTTTTTTAATAATTTTATTTCTTTTGGACAAATATTGATGATCATAAAGATACATCTACATTACTAGTATACTTAAAACTTCAACAAAACTGGCATGGTTGATATTATTTTATTAGCCTTCATCATTTTAAAGGGACAAGAAACCCAACATTTTTCTTTCATGATTTGGATAGAGAATACACTTTTTAATTTGCTTCATTCTCTTGGTATCCTTTGTTGAAGAAACCACAATGCACATGAGTGCGTAAATAACAAGAGGCATATCACAATCAGCAACTCCTGAGCCTACCTATGTATTATTTTCAACAAAGGATACCAAGAAAATTAAACAAATTAGTTAATAGAAGTAAATAAGGGGGTCGATCCGATAAAAATCGTCGCCCGCAAAAGCCGGCGACGCCAATATTTGCGCGGGTTTGGTATCCTATATACGGCGTAACCTAGAAGTTACGCGCGTATATTTCTGCCGTCGCCCGTAGTTTTTTGGGCTATAGGCAGGTATATCAAACCCGCGCAGTTTGGTATCCAATATGCAGCGTAAGGACTTACGTGGCGAAAATGGAGAAAACTTACTCCATTTTCACCTCGCCACAAAAAGCAGCCGTAAGAAGCCTTACGCTGACTATTGGAGCCCCGTAACTCCCTAAACTGGCAGCTAAAATAAACCTAACACCTAACGCATGCGCAATGTCTATCTCCCTGTCAACCGCGATCTGCTAAAATAAACCTAACACCTAACGCATGCGCAATGTCTATCTACCTGTCAACCGCGATCCCCCCCCCCCCCGAAATCCCTAATAAAGTTATTAACCCCTAAACCGCCGCTCCCGGACCCCGCCGCCATCTACATAAACTAACCCCCTACTGTGAGCCCCTAAAACCGCCGCCATCTACCTTATCTATCCCCTAATTAGAACCCCTTACACCGCTGTCATCTACCTTATCTATCCCCTAATCTGACCCCTTACACCGCCGCCACCTATATAAAAATTATTAACCCCTAATCTAATCCCCCTATACCGCCGCCAGCTATATTAATATTATTAACCCCTAATGTAAGCCCCTTACACCGCCGCCATCTCTATTAAAATGATTAACCCCTTATTTAATCTACCTACCCCGCCGCCAGCTATATTATCTATATTAACCCTAAGTATATTATAGTTAATATAGGTATTACATTATATATATTAACTATATTAACCCTAATTATATTAGGGTTAATATAGTTAATATAGTTACTATAGTATTTATATTAACTATATTAACTCTATCTAACCCTAACTAAATTTATATTAAATTAATCTAATTCATTTATAAACTAAAATATTCCTATTTAAATCTAAATACTTACCTATAAAATAAACCCTAAGATAGCTACAATATAATTAATAATTACATTGTAGCTATGTTAGGGTTAATATTTATTTTACAGGTAAATTGTTAATTATTTTAACTAGGTATAATAGCTATTAAATAGTTATTAACTATTTAATATCTACCTAGTTAAAATAATTACCCAATTACCTGTAAAATAAATCCTAACCTAAGTTACAAATACACCTACACTATCAATAAATTAAATAAACTACAAACATCTATCTAAAAATACAATTAAATTAACTAAACTAAATTACAAAAAAAAAAAAAAACACTAAATTACAAAAAATAAAAGAAGATTACAAGATTTTTAAGCTAATTACACCTATTCTAAGCCCCCTAATAAAATAATAAACCCCCAAAATAAAAAAAATTCCCTGCCCTATTCTAAATTAAACAAATTTCAAAGCTCTTTACCTTACCAGCCCTTAAAAGGGCCTTTTGTGGGGCATGCCCCAAAGAATTCAGCTCTTTTGCATACAAATACAATACCCCCCCCCCCATTACAACCCACCACCCACATACCCCTATTCTAAAACCACCCAAACCCCCCTTAAAAAAGCCTAACACTACCCCCCTGAAGATCTCCCTACCTTGTCTTCACCACACCGGGCCGAACTCCTGATCCGATCCGGGCGATGTCTTCCTCCAAGCGGCAAAGAAGAATTCTTCCTCCGGCGATGTCTTCCTCCAAGCGGCAGCAAAGTCTTCATTCTTCCGGCGGCATCTTCAATCTTCTTTCTTCGCTCCGCCACCGCGGAGCATCCATCCCGGCCGACTACTGAACTTGGAATGAGGTACCTTTAAATGACGTCATCCAAGATGGCGTCCGCCGAATTCCGATTGGCTGATAGGATTCTATTAGCCAATCGGAATTAAGTTAAAAAAATCTGATTGGCTGATTGAATCAGCCAATCAGATTCAAGTTCAATCCGATTGGCTGATCCAATCAGCCAATCAGATTGAGCTCGCATTCTATTGGCTGATCGGAACAGCCAATAGAATGCGAGCTCAATCTGATTGGCTGATTGGATCAGCCAATCGGATTGAACTTGAATCTGATTGGCTGATTCAATCAGCCAATCAGATTTTTTTAACTTAATTCCGATTGGCTGATAGAATCCTATCAGCCAATCGGAATTCGGCGGACGCCATCTTGGATGACGTCATTTAAAGGTACCTCATTCCAAGTTCAGTAGTCGGCCGGGATGGATGCTCCGCAGCGGCGGAGCGAAGAAAGAAGATTGAAGATGCCGCCGGAAGAATGAAGACTTTGCTGCCGCTTGGAGGAAGACGTCGCCGGAGGAAGAATTCTTCTTTGCCGCTTGGAGGAAGACATCGCCGGAGGAAGAATTCTTCTTTGCCGCTTGGAGGAAGACATCGCCCGGATCGGATCAGGAGTTCGGCCCGGTGTGGTGAAGACAAGGTAGGGAGATCTTCAGGGGGGTAGTGTTAGGCTTTTTTAAGGGGGGTTTGGGTGGTTTTAGAATAGGGGTATGTGGGTGGTGGGTTGTAATGGGGGGGGGTATTGTATTTGTATGCAAAAGAGCTGAATTCTTTGGGGCATGCCCCACAAAAGGCCCTTTTAAGGGCTGGTAAGGTAAAGAGCTTTGAAATTTGTTTAATTTAGAATAGGGCAGGGAATTTTTTTTATTTTGGGGGTTTATTATTTTATTAGGGGGCTTAGAATAGGTGTAATTAGCTTAAAAATCTTGTAATTTTTTTTATTTTTTGTAATTTAGTGGTTTTTTTTTTTTTGTAATTTAGTTTAGTTAATTTAATTGTATTTTTAGATAGATGTTTGTAGTTTATTTAATTTATTGATAGTGTAGGTGTATTTGTAACTTAGGTTAGGATTTATTTTACAGGTAATTGGGTAATTATTTTAACTAGGTAGATATTAAATAGTTAATAACTATTTAATAGCTATTATACCTAGTTAAAATAATTAACAATTTACCTGTAAAATAAATATTAACCCTAACATAGCTACAATGTAATTATTAATTATATTGTAGCTATCTTAGGGTTTATTTTATAGGTAAGTATTTAGATTTAAATAGGAACATTTTAGTTTATAAATGAATTAGATTAATTTAATATAAATTTAGTTAGGGGTGTTAGGGTTAGATAGAGTTAATATAGTTAATATAAATACTATAGTAACTATATTAACCCTAATATAATTAGGATTAATATAGTTAATATATATAATGTAATACCTATATTAACTATAATATACTTAGGGTTAATATAGATAATATAGCTGGCGGCGGGGTAGGTAGATTAAATAAGGGGTTAATCATTTTAATAGAGATGGCGGCGGTGTAAGGGGCTTACATTGGGGGTTAATAATTTTAATATAGATGGCGGCGGTGTTAGGGGCTCACTTTAGGGGGTTATAGATATAATATAGCTGGCGGCGGGGTACGGGAGCGGCGGTTTAGGGGTTAATAACTTTATTAGGTTGCGGCGGGGTACGGGAGCGGCGGTTTAGGGGTTAATAGCTTTTTTATTGTTAGGATAGTGAGGGGGGATAGCGGATAGAGGGTTAGACTTGTCGGGCTATGTTAGGGAGGCGTGTTAGACAGTGCGGGTGTTTTAGACTTTAGTCAGGTTTTATAGGCGCCGGCAGTTTCTAACGTGGCGCAAGTCACTGGCGACGCCAGAAATTTGTACTTACGCAGATTTCTGGACATCGCTGGTTTGTCAGACTTACGGCACGTTAGCATCTGACGGCGACTTATATGGGATAGCTCGAGTTGCGAGCTGAAACTGCGGGCGACGCCGGTTCCCTCGCTTGCGCCGCAAACTGCGATCTATATCGGATCGCGCCCAAGAAAGTTGTTTATCACATGCTCTCTACAAATCATGAAAGAAAAAATGTGGGTTTTCTGTCCCTTTAAAAACATTTTCATGATTTGTAGTGTGAGCTGAGGTACCAAATCACAATTTTACCACTGTTAGAAACATGTAAAAAAAATGTCATTATATTTAGAACAATATAGAACAATAATTAATGTATTTTATTAAATTATTTCTTTTTTAACATATAAAATTATAGTAGTTTTTATTTTATTTTTACATGAAGACTTTATTAAATACTATTATAAAAATCTTTTTTTTTAGTCAGCTCATAATAAATGTTCCAAAATGTCAGTCGGTACATTTCCAGTGCAATTCTAAATTATAACTGTGACAGAAATATGCTCGTTTCACAGTAATTTCTGTGAACGATTTGTCTCAGCTTTCAGTGCTGTCATGTAAAACTTGACTACTGGACATTTTATCAAGACTTTTTTTTTGGACATGTTAGATTTTCTAAATGTTGTTGCATTTAGTTCTTGGAATATATGTAGAAGCTCTATTTAAAAGGTAATGAAGAGTAGAGCAGTAAAATAGATCATTTTAATACCTCATGTTACATTCATGAGATTAACCTCAGAGTGAAATGTATGAAATTTAAGTTTGCTTTTCAGAATTGTGATGTATACAATTGTTGTTATCTTTTTTATCTACCAACAACTTCCACAGCACTATACAGGGGGTTCAGTAGATAAAGATAAGACAGGGAAGCAGACTGGGACAGAAAGTTTACAGCAGGGGTGATCAACTTTGACACTCCAGAGGTTTTGGAACTATATTTCCAGTGATGCTCAGACTCTTAAAGATGGCTGAGCATCAGCTGGCTGAGCATCATGGGAGATGTAGTTCCAAAACCTCTGGAGTGCCAATATTGATATGTCCTGGTTTACAGGGTCAAGCTCTCTAAAGTGCTTACAACTCAAGGGGAAGTTGGAGACAAAAGCTGGCATATATTACATCAATAGTTATTAAGGAACAGTAAAATGTATTGAAAGTATTCTTTGATTTCTGCCTATTAAGGGCCAGATTATGAGTGGAGTGGTATTTGAGTCTCCTGCTCACGCGATAACTCCATTAGAAGTAAGCTTTTTGCATGCGTCGGGTTGCGCTCGTGTAACAAGTTAAAATTTAAAAGTTTTTGATTGCCCACTAACCCAATGCTCACAAAAGCTGATGTTAGAATATCATGACCGCGTTAAGGTATTCCCCATTGAAGTCACTGGAGCAAAAAAGGTGTGGAAAAAACTAACACCTTACTCGTACGAAAACCCGATCGCATATTCTCAAGTGCATTAACTGAACATAAAAATATGAATATTTCACATGCCAATGTTCTTCACATAGCAGAATATTGTCTATTTATTCATAAATATTTATATATATATATATATATATATATATATATGTATATATATATATATATATATATATATATATGTATATATATATATATATATATATATATATATATATATATGATAGTATTTTGGTACAAAATATCTCTATACATATATATATATATATATATATATATATATATATATATATATATATATATATATATATATACATATATATATATATATACATATATATATATATATATATATATATGTATAGATATATATTGGAATATATAGTTAAAAATACCTAGAACATATTCTGCTATGTGAAGAACATTGGAATGTCAGATATTTACAGTAAATAAATGGGGGCCGAATTATCAAGCTCTAAAGACCGCTGCTCCATAACTTGTTCACCTGCTCTGAGGCTTCAGACATCAATTCACCTGATCCTATACGATGGGGCTGATTGACACCCCCTACTAGCGGCCAATCATTTTTTTCAAGCACACAGATAGTGCTATATGGCACGAGCTGGATATTTGCATTGATTGTTTCCTTCACGCTATTGAGATACCCTGAAGATCATTAACTTTGGGACACTCCACTGTCAGTGGATAAATCTGGATTTTGTGGTATTATACATGGTTTAGCAATTCTGTGTATATTTTTGAATACTATTACTTGTATTACAATTTGGTGCCAGTATCATCACATTTCAGTTATCTGTGTTATTTAGCGCCCCTATTGGTAATTTTATATTATCAGTTATTATGAGTGTAACTTTACTTTTAAACCTACTTTTGATGTGTTTTATGAATTTTTTTTGTTTTGCGAAACAGTTAACCAGAGCGTGCGTTAAATTGTGCTCAAGCGATCAGGTTTATTTTCAGCTTGTAATACGAGTGCTACATCCGACGCGCACAAACAGCCGTGATAAGCTTAATTTGCTCACTCATAAATGTTAGCGTACCACTCGTAATCTGGCCCTGAGAATATAATATTACCCTTATAGCTCCCTTATTATTATTGATAGCGATCAATACAAACACCTAATATGCAAAGCTCTGAATTTCTAACTGTCTAACGTAGATATCAGTTCTAGTAACCAATGGTACAATATACCAGCACTGATATCAGTGAAGCTTGGAGTTTCATCTTTAACCTTATAATGTGTCATTTACTTGGAACAAGGCAAGAACTTGTAACACCCATGTGAATAATTAAAGGGACACTAAAGATTTTTCAATTTATCTTTTTATATGCACACTTTTTGAGGCAACTTATGTACTTCAGAGCAGCTATTGCATTTTAATATGGCCCAAGCCATATTTAAAGTGACAGTAAGCACCTTGAGATTTTTATATAAAATATTTAGTGATGTGTATTGAAACAACTTTGCAGTAAATTTTCATTATTTTTGTGTTCCCCATTTTCATGTAAATTGAGCCATTTCTATTTCTTATAACATGAAATGCACCCTGATGACTTCTGAAGGCTAAATCTGTTATATATCTGTGCCTACTTGGCTTTACCTGATACTAAGTTTATGACCATGGCAAGTCTTGTTGTCTGTGGACTAAGGCTCAGAATGGCTCCTTTAAATAAGACAAATGGGGGGTGTAGTTTGATAAATAATTGCAGTAAAAATTATGTTAAATTGTTTTAAAAATGTAAAGACTTGGCTGATATGTTATTTCTCTATCAACTCAATAAAAAATGTCTTGTAATTAATTTAAGTCCAAATATTAGCATGCTATTCGCTGTCTCTTCTGAATTTAGGTTATGCTTTAACTTGTAGCTACGCTTGGAGCCGAAACGCGTCAGTGTACAGTCTCTTGAGTGGGGACTTTCCTCCCGTTGAGCCTTTGGAGTGTGTATTGCAGCTTTTTATACACATGCTTGTTTTAAGAATTTGTCAATAAAGTTATTCCTTTATCAGCCGAGTCTACATGTGCACCTTACTTTGTGGTTGTCAGCTTCAACTTGTAGCTAAGATCATTCTAAATATCTGTTTAAAGCAGGTTTTTTGTTTGTTTTTTTACCTTGGATCACAAGGAAGAGAATCAACTTGTTTGAGGTCATAGTTAAAAGCGATAGGTTGTTCCCTATTTCTACAGTGATTTCAGATATCCTGTTTTGGGAATTGCTTAAAGGAAAAGTAAAGTTGTCAGCACCTCTATGCTGCAAAGCAAAATATAGCGCAAAATAACTTGACTTCATGATATTTTTAAATATTATATGTTTATCAGTAAAATGTACCTTTTATTTTGCCTCGCTATATCACCGTTCCTCTGCCTGGCTCAAAAAAAATCTTTATTTTGCGATGATGAATATCGCTATCAATATTTCTATTGGTCCCCCAGTGGCGTCTGGAAATTACATTACAATGCCCCCACATTAATATGAGCATGCGTGTCTCATTGAATGTACTCCGTGTCTAGAAGCGCGTCCATGAGACACGCATGCGCATTGAGCTATACAGGGAAACAGCCAATGACTTAGATGCATCAGCACTAAGCACGCATGCGCAATAAATGTAAGTTCTCAAGAATGCACACGGATTAACACGTAAGATCGAGTGGGACTGCTCTTACGTGTAAAATAACAAAAGCAGGAAATGAAGGGGGGCGGAGGAAGATACGAGACAATAAGGGGTGTAAATATGAAATATTACAAATAAGAAGGAATACCAAAAAAAAAAAACTTAGCGACAAGATATAATAGGATAATTGTAAACCATGGCATTAATAAGGATTGTATAACTTTACTTTCACTTTAAGGGTCCTATCAATCACCTGTCAATTACCCTGAGCAATCTTGGTTCAGTGGTGATTCCAATACACCATCTCAGAGCATGTGCGAGCCTGCCACGCAAGGGCTCAAACGCAGCTTACTCTGCTTAGTACATTAAGCCCTTAGTATTTTCTGGGTCTTTATCCCTCCAGATTCAAGCAATATTATAATTTTTCTCTTTCTGTTTTTTGTTTTTTTTTTGGAATAGGAAACAAGTTCCAAAAGTAGATGCAGGCATTCTAAGTGCACATTAATTCCTGTCTGCAAATGAAAGCTTTTAATCTATTTTATCTATCTATTTATTTATCTATCTATTTTAATCTATCATTTAAAGCAAAGTTACTGCTGATGTAATTGTTGCTAGAGTAGGAGCAAAAAGCTGGAGTCTGCCTAATATTTGTACTTTTCATTTACCTATAATGTTGCCAATAAAAGGCATTTAGCAAGTACTTTTCTCTGTTATGCACATGGATAGGATATGGTCTATATAACTGCACAATCTACTGCTTTCACTGCTAAAGCTCATAGAGATTTATTTTTCATTTTAGACATAGGAATCAGATAATAAGCATTTCCTTTTGTACATACAGTAGCTTTTGAGAGAAAGGAAATTTTGTGTGAGAGATTGGTTTCCTTATTAAATATATAACTGGAGGAAAATCATAGGCCGAGACTACGAGTTTTGCGTTAGAGGCTGTGTGGTGCTAACGAGCAGTTTTCCCTCACTTACATGCAGCGCTGGTATTACTGGTTTTCAGAAACCCGTCGTTAAAAGACAAGAAGTGAGCATTGAGCAAAATTTTGCTCATTACTGCACTCCAATACCAGTGCTGCTTAAGTCAGCGGTGAGCTGGTCGTACGTGCTCGTGCACGATTTCCCCATAGGAATCAACGGGGAGAGCCGGCTGAAAAAAAGTCTAACACCTGCAAAAAAGCAGCATAAAACTCCTTAACGCAGCCCCATTGATTCCTATGGGGAAATACAATTTATGTTTACACCTAACACCCTAACATGAACCCCGAGTCTAAACACCCCTAATCTTACACTTATTAACCCCTAATCTGCCGCCCCCGACATTGTCGACACCTGCATTATATTATTAACCTCTAATCTGCCGCTCTGGACACCGCCGCCACCTATATTATACTTATGAACCCCTAATCTGCTGCCCCCAACATCACCGACACCTACATTATATTTATTAACCCCTAATCTTCCGTCCCCAATGTCGCTGCAACCTACCGTCACTTTTTAACCCCTAATCTGCCGCCCCCAACGTCACCGCCACTATATTAAAGTTATTAACCCTTAAACCTAAGTCTAACCCTAACCCTAACACCCCCTAACTTAAATATAATTACAATAAATCTAAATAAATATTCCTATCATTAAATAAATTATTCCTATTTAAAACTAAATACTTACATGTAAAATAAATAGTAAGCTAGCTACAATATCACTAATAGTTACATTGTAGCTATCTTAGGGTTTATTTTTATTTTACAGGCAAGTTTGTATTTATTTTAACTAGGTAGAATAGTTATTAAATAGTTATTAACTATTTAATAACTACCTAGCTAAAAAAAAAAAGTACCTGTAAAATAAAACCTAACCTAAGTTACACTAACACCTAACACTACACTATAATTAAATAAATTAACAAAATTAAATACAATTACCTAAATTAAATTAAATTAGCTAAAGTACAAAAACAAACAAACACTAAATTACAGAAAATAATAAACAAATTACAGATATTGAAACTAATTACACCTAATCTAATAGCCCTATTAAAATAAAAAAGCCCCCCAAAATAAAAAAAAACCCTAGCCTAAACTAAACTACCAATAGCCCTTAAAAGGGTCTTTTGCGGGGCATTGCCCCAAAGTAATCAGCTCTTTTACCTGTAAAAAAAAAATACAAACAACCCCCCAACAGTAAAACCCACCACCCACACAACCAACCCCCCAAATAAAATACTATCTAAAAAAACCTAAGCTCCCCATTGCCCTGAAAAGGGCATTTGGATGGGCATTGCCCTTAAAAGGGCAGTTAGCTCTTTTGCAGGCCCAAAGCCCCTAACCTAAAAATAAAACACACCCAATACACCCTTAAAAAAACCTAACACTAACCCCCTGAAGATCGACTTACCGGGAGACGTCTTCATCCAAGCCTGGCCGAAGTCCTCAATGAAGCAGGGAAAAGTCTTTATCCAAGCCGGGCGAAGTGGTCCTCCAGACGGGCAGAAGTCTTCATCAAGACGGCATCTTCTATCTTCATCCATCCGGCGCGGAGCAGGTCCATCTTCAAGACATCCGACGCGGAGCAACCAACTATGGCAATGCCAGTATTTAAATTATTGTAAGGGATAACAATTTTGATGACAATATATGTACACGTTTATGATTTTTCATAAAGAATGTCTCTGTTTAGAATTTTTCCTTTTTCCCTCCCTTGCATGATGATTTTCACAATGGTGGTGAATCAAGCAATCTTACATAAACTTGATGCAATTAGTTTTCAGGTTTAGAATGTGTTAGAAACCTTCTATAGCATCCTTCGCCTTCTTGTTTTTTTCTGTGAATATTTTGTATTGTGATTTGAGGAAACAAATCTCTTTCATTCAAAGTGCCCGATGATCTGAGGTCTCTAGGCTGGCAAGATTATTCAAGAATGTTCGCCAGTACTTCTATTCCCCTGGTGGAATTATCTATAGCCACCTTTAACCCTGAAAACAGGTCTCGCTTTGGTGCATATAATCCATTTTCGTATGAGAAGGAGATGCATACATTAGTGCAGTATGAAAATAGTAATTTTAAAAATCCAAAGTAGTAGAGCCTCTACCGACAAGACTCCTACCGACAAAAAAAAGTCAGTAGTTAAGAGCTTTATGGGCTAACCCCGGAATATAAAGCTCCTAACTACTGTGCTATAAAGTACACTAACACCCATAAACTACCTATGTACCCCTAAACCGAGGCCCCCCACATCGCCAACCCTCTAATAACATTTTTTAACCCCTAATCTGCCGACCGGACACCGCCGCCACCTACATTATAGCTATGAACCCCTAATCTGCTGCCCCTAACATCGCTGACATCTACATTATATTTATTAACCCCTAATCTGCCCCCCCAACGTCGCCACTACCTAACTACACTTATTAACCCCTAATCTGCCGACCGGACCTCGCCGCCACTATAATAAATGTATTAACCCCTAAACCTAGCTCTAACGCTAACCCTAACACCCCCCTAAGTTAAATATAATTTTAATTAATCGAAATAATATTCCTATAATTAAATAAATTATTCCTATTTAAAGCTAAATACTTACCTATCAAATAAACCCTAATATAGCTACAATATAACTAATAGTTACATTTTAGCTATTTTAGAATTTATATTTATTTTACAGGCAACTTTGTATTTATTTAACTATGTACAATAACTATTAAATAGTTAATAACTATTAAATAGCTACCTAGTTAAAATAAGTACAAAATTACCTGTAAAATAAATCCTAACCTAAGTTACAAATACACCTAACACTACACTATCATTAAATTAATTAAATAAATTAACTACAATTAGCTAAACTAAAATACAATTAAATAAACTAATCTATAATACAAAAAAACCCCACAAAATTACAAAAAATATTACAAGAAGTTTAAACTAATTACACCTAATCTAAGCCCCCTAATAAAATAAAACATCCCCCAAAAATAAAAAATGCCCTACCTTATTCTAAATTACAAAAGTAATCATCTCTTTTACCAGCCCTTAAAAGGGCTTTTTGCGGGGCATTGCCCCAAAGTAATCAGCTCTTTTACCTGAAAATAAAAATACAATACCCCCCCCAACATTACAATCCACCACCCACATACCCCTACTCTAACCCACCCAAACCCCCCTTAAAAAAACCTATTGCTAACCCCCTGAAGATCATCCTACCTTGAGTCGTCTTCACCCAGCCAAGCCGAATTCTTCATCCAAGGTGCGCAGAGGAGGTCCTTCATCCGGTAGAAGTCTTCAACCAGGCGGCATCTTCAATCTTCATCCATCCGGAGCGGAGCGGAGCCATCTTCAAAGGAGCCGATGCAGAGCCATCCTCTTCAACTGACGACTTCCCGACGAATGAAGGTTCCTTTAAGGGACGTCATCTAAGATGGCGTCCCTTCAATTCCGATTGGCTGATAGGATTCAGCCAATCGGAATTAAGGTAGGAAAAATCTGATTGGCTGATTCAATCAGCCAATCAGATTGAGCTCGCATTCTATTGGCTGTTCCAATCAGCCAATAGAATGCGAGCTCAATACGATTGGCTGATTGCATCAGCCAATCGGACTGAACTTCAATCTGATTGGCTGATTGCATCAGCCAATCAGATTTTTCCTACCTTAATTCCGATTGGCTGATAGAATCCTATCAGCCAATCGGAATTGAAGGGACGTCATCTTGGATGACGTCCCTTAAAGGAACCTTCATTCGTCGGGAAGTCGTCGGTTGAAGAGGATGGCTCCGTCTCGGCTCCTTTGAAGATGGCTCCGCTCCGCTCCGGATGGATGAAGATTGAAGACGCCGCCTGGATGAAGACTTCTACCGGATGGAGGACCTCTTCTTGCCCTGGTTGGATGAAGACTTCTACCGGATGGAGGACATCTTCTTGCCCCGGTTGGATGAAGAATTCGGCTCGGCTGAGTGAAGACGACTCAAGGTAGGGAGATCTTCAGGGGGTTACTGTTAGGTTTATTTAAGGGGGGTTTGGGTGGGTTAGAGTAGGGGTATGTGGGTGGTGGGTTGTAATGTTGGGGGGGGTTATTGTATTTTTATTTTCAGGTAAAAGAGCTGATTACCTAGGGGCAATGCCCCGCAAAAAGACCTTTTAAGGGCTGGTAAAAGAGCTGATTACTTTTGTAATTTAGAATAGGGTAGGGCATTTTTTTTATTTTGGGGGGATTTTTTATTTTATTAGGGGGCTTAGATTAGGTGTAATTAGTTTAATTACAAGTTTAGTTCTTGTAATATTTTTTTATTTTTTGTAATTTAGTGTTTGTTTATTTTTGTATTATAGATTAGTTTCTTTAATTGTATTTTAGTTTAGCTAATTGTAGTTTATTTATGTAATTAATTTAATGATAGTGTAGTGTTAGGTGTATTTGTAACTTAGGTTACGCGTCTTTGTGAAGCTCCTGGAGATTGAATGACTTTATATAAGTTATCTACAGTAAATCTTCTATATTTTATACATTTGTGAACGTTTTCGCAACAGGGACCTGACAGATGCTCAATATTGAGGATCCGACTGTGTTTCTGCCTATGTTCTGGTTCTGGGGCTGCCGCAGAATAACCCCACCCAGACTCTGGGGTTAAGATATCCTTTAATAGGATAAATATTTGAATAAGCAATCATTGGGCCATGTGTACAGTAGGGGAAACTGGATTCCATTGCGAAATTCTAAGGTCAATAACCAATATCCGCCACTACACTCTAAACAGTAGCTGCCATGGAGGGCCAGGCGTTGGAAAAAGCGGTGTTAGCGCTACTTGAGGACCACTACAAGCGACTCCACAGGTTAATTGGTGAATGTTTCCCTTTGAAACAAAAGGAGGAGTATGCCTTAACCCCATGAACAAAAGTTACACCGATAGCCCCGATGACACAGAGAAGCCTTCTACCAGCTGTTTATAAGGTGAGCAACAAGTTTGCTCTATCAGCACTCACCCCAGAGAATCCTCAGTTTTGAGGCAGACTAGTGGACCGTGCAGAGTGTCTGGTCTCATTGAGATTCTGGCCTATTGAACTGGTAGGATTGGACTCCAGGGCTGCTACTTACTCGCACCTCGCTATGGAAGGCAGACATGGCACTCGCCGGGGACAGAGCCCTGCACAAACCTATTCTACCAATCAGCCAACTGTTACACCGAAACGGAGCAAGTCCGGGATCAGCTGAACCTCTATGCCGTGGCTTGCTATTTAAGCAACTGCTCGAGCATTAACTTTGCACGCGGGTTGTGTGCAGATTAAAATTTGAACGTAAAAAGTTTGTGCATGAGCGAAAACCAACGCATGCTAACTTCCAGACTTGTTTCAAATCCTTTGCTTTATCTGAATCATGAAAGTTTAATTTTTTTACTTTAAGGCATCTTAAACATTACATAGAAATATTAAAAACATAGATCAGTATTCATTATAGGTAAGTTACAATCAGCCTTGTATAACTATATTACTTTTTATGTTACTTTTATATTAATATTATATGACTAACATATTCTGTTAGGTACTTTATGGAATAATATATTGGAATAATATATTAAGTAAGAACTATGTAATATATTCTACATTAAAGTTGTATGCATTAAGTTTCTTGCCATTGGACTTCTATGTTAATTAGGTATATTGTAAAAAGGCTTTTTCCCTTACACAGCATTCTAAAGTGAAAAAAAATATATACCTTAAACAGGTGGGTTTTCAAATTTATTAAGCTTTCAACAAGTTGAATTCCCAAGAAGAAAGAGAGAGAGAGAGAGAGAGAGAGAGAGAGAGAGAGGAAGAGAGAGAGGAAGAGAGAGAGGAAGAGAGAGAGAGAGAGAGAGAGAAAGAGAGAGAAAGGGAGGGAGAGAAAGAAAGAAAAAGAGAAAAAGAGAGAGAAAAAGAGAGAGAAACGGAGAAAAGGAGAGAAAGAAAAAGAAAGAAACAGAGAAAAGAAAGAAAGGGAGAAAGAAACATAGAAAAAGAAAGAAAGAAATACAGAAAAAGAAAGAAAGAAAGAAAGAAAGAAAGAAAGAGAGAAAGAAAGAAAGAAAGAAAGAAAGAAAGAGAAAGAAAGAAAGAAAGAAAGGGAGAGAGACAAAGAAAGAAAGTGAGAAAGAAAGAAAGAAAGAAAGAAAGAAAGAAAGAAAGAAAGAAAGAAAGAAAGAAAGAAAGAAAGAAAGAAAGAAAGAAAGAGAGAAGGTATACAAGTGGGGTAGACCCAACAGCCCTGTAAAAATACACTCTTGCTACAAGTCAGGTAGGATGTGTGTGCAGGAACGAGATTACCTTAGAATGTGGAAGATATTATCAGACATCAAGAGATTCCCACAGGACATTTTTCTGCACCTTCTCCGTTGATAAAGTAGTGTCAGTTGCTGGTTTTGTCTCCTCCAATTTCTCAATTCATTTTATTATGATATGATTCACTACTGTGCTCATTGGTTACTAGAAGCACTAAATGGTGAGGGCAAATTGTGGTCGCTTTATACTGTCTTGCTATTGTTTGCTTTGTTGATTCACAGATTTAATGATGCTATATGTGCTACATTAATAAGCTCTTTCTAAGTTGCGCATGAAAAAATAGCTTAAAGGGATATTAAACAGTATGAGATTGTAAAATCAAAATGTTTAATTATGTGAAATATACTTTTGTTATTTATTTTGTCCCATTTTTCCTGTAATTCAATTCTAAAAATTGTTGGTTTTCTAATCACCACTGGGTTTATATGAAGCAATGGGTGCCCCATGTTTGAACTTGTTTTCCCCGCAATAAAAGAGACTAATAAAGCTGTTTGATTATTAACCCCTTAACGACCGAGGACGTGCAGGGTACGTCCTCAGAAAAAAGGCAGTTAACGCCTGAGAACGTACCCTGCACGTCCTCGGTGTGGAAAGCAGCTGGAAGCGATCCTGCTCGCTTCCAGCTGCTTTCCGATTATTGCAGTGATGCCTCGATATGGAGGCATCCTGCAATAACCTTTCACGGCCATCCGATGCAGAGAGAGCCACTCTGTGGCCCTCTCTGCACCGGACATCGATGGCCGGTATCGTTGGTGGGTGGGAGCCGGTATGGGAGGTGGGTGGCGGCCATCGATGGCCCTGGTCATGTGGAGGGGGGCGGGATCGTGGGCGGGGGAGTCCGGGGGCGCGCGCGGGTGCGCGCACGTGCACGAGGGGGCGGGGGCGGGCGCGTGCACGGGGAGGGAGCGGGTGGGAACCGCTACACTACGGAAAAAATGTGTCCCCAAAACAATAAAAGTGGGACAAAATTTAAATAAATAAAAAAGCCCTTGTGTGATTTAGGTGGTGGGGGGGGCGATTGAGCTACACTACAGAAATTTTTTAAAAAAAATAATAAACATTTGATTGTTCAAAATGGGTACTGGCAGACAGCTGCCAGTACCCAAGATGGCCCCCAATAAGGCTGAGAGGGAGGCGTAGAGAGCTGTTTTGGGGGGGATCAGGGAGGTTGGGGGTTAAGGGGGGGATCCTAAACACAGCATATGTAAATATGCTTTTTTTTTTTTTCTTTAAAAAAAAAAAAAACTTTTATTTTAGTACTGGCAGACTTTCTGCCAGTACTTAAGATGGCGGGGACAATTGTGGGGTGGGGGAGAGAAGGGAGCTGTTTGGGAGGGATCAGGGGGTGGGATGTGTCAGGTGGGAGGCTAATCTCTACACTAAAGCTAAAATTAACCCTGCAAGCTCCCTACAAACTACCTAATTAACCCCTTCACTGCTAGCCATAATACACGTGTGATGCGCAGCAGCATTTAGCGACTTTCTAATTACCATAAAGCAACGCCAAAGTCATATATGTCTGCTATTTCTGAACAAAGGGCATCCCAGAGAAGCATTTACAACCATTTGTGCCATAATTGCACAAGCTGTTTGTAAATAATTTCAGTGAGAAACCTAAAATTGTGAAAAAATTAACATTTTTTTTTACTTTGATCGCATTTGGCGGTGAAATGGTGGCATGAAATATACCAAAATGGGCCTAGATCAATACTTGGGGTTGTCTACTACACTACACTTAAGCTAAAATTAACCCTAGAAGCTCCCTACATGCTCCCTAATTAACCCCTTCAATGCTGGGCATAATACACGTATTGTGCGCAGTGGCATTTAGCAGCCTTCTAATTACCAAAAAGCAAAGCCAAAGCCATATATGTCTGCTATTTCTGAACAAAGGGGATCCCAGAGAAGCATTTACAACCATTTATTCTATAATTGCATAAGTTGTTTGTAAATAATTTCAGTGAGAAACCTAAAGTTTGTGAAAAATTTTGTGAAAAAGTGAACAATTTTTTTTATTTGATCGCATTTGGCGGTGAAATAGTGGCATGAAATATACCAAAATGGGCCTAGATCAATACTTTGGGATGTCTTCTAAAAAAACATATATACATGTCAATAGATATTCAGGGATTCCTGAAAGATATTAGTGTCCCAATGTAACTAGCGCTAATTTTGAAAAAAAGTGGTTTGGAAATAGCAAAGTGCTACTTGTATTTATGGCCCTATAACTTGCAAAAAAAGCAAAGAAGATGTAAACATTGGGTATTTCTAAACTCAGGACAAAATTTAGAAACTATTTAGCATGGGTGTTTATTGGTGGTTGTAGATGTGTAACAGATTTTGGGGGTCAAAGTTAGAAAAAGTGTGTTTTTTTCCATTTTTCCTTCATATTTTATAATGTTTTTTATAGTAAATTATAAGATATGATGAAAATAATGGTATCTTTTGAAAGTCCATTTAATGGCGAGAAAAACGGTATATAATATGTGTGGGTACAGTAAATGAGTAAGAGGAAAATTACAGCTAAACACAAACACCGCAAAAATGTAAAAATAGCCTTGGTCCCAAACGGACAGAAAATGGAAAAGTGCTGCGGTCATTAAGGGGTTAAAGCAATGATCCAACAGGGCTTCCACACAGCTTTGTTTTGCACAGTTTATTTTTTTGCCTGTTGTATATATGTTTCTAATCATTCTCAGCAGGAGAGATAGGCATGGGGAAATTTAAGTTTAAACATGACAGCGCTAACTGCTTTATTGAAACTAAACCTTTATGCTTATATCTTCAATATTTAAACTAATATAATTATAAAACTATATCTGCATGTTATTCATAGGCTAATCTTTGCTTTGAATACATTATGATATCTAGACTGTATTTTCTGTTTTATATCAATTTACTTTAATTTACCCTAATGTCCCTTTTTGTTTCCCTACTAGAACCCAGATACAATTAGATTCTACAAGTACAACATTTTGATAACTTTGAATTATCATGAGTGTGTATACTTTTATGCAAAATTGAACACAAACAGATGGTTAATCTCTAATCTGTGTTTATTAAATCCAAACAAATTGTAAAAAAAATAACTTTATTAAATCCAGAGGCATCTTCAGGAACTATATATAAGGGTTAACAGTCAAAAGTAGACCACTAATAATTACCAGTGCAATTAAATAATTAAGTATTCTCCTATATGTGTACATTAAAGGGATATGAGACCCCCAAACAATTATTTCATGATTCAGATAGAGCATGCAATTTTAAACAACTTTCTAATTTACTTCTGTTATCAATGTGTACTCATTCTCTTGGTATCTTTTGTTGAAAAGCAGGCAAGTATGCTTAGGAGCTGCCCTTTTCTGGAGCACTAAATGGCAGCAGTTTTGCAAGAAAGTTAACCATTTACAAGAGCACTAGATGGCAGCACTTTTTCCTGTCATGTGGTGCTCCAGATGCCTACCTAGGTTTCTCTTCAACAAAGAATATCATGTGAATGAAGAAAATTTGAAAATAGAAGCAAATTGGAGACTTTTTTTTAAAAAAAATGGTATGTTCTGTCTGAATAACAAAATAAAATTTATGGGTTTCATATCCCTTTAATATAAATTAATAAATATATTTTATAATTCTATATCTAAAGTAAGGGGGGAATGATCAATATGGGGAGCACACCGACACCCCCAAAACATCTATGATTAAATCAATGATAACAGAGTATTCATTGACTAATATAATTTCATTTGACTTGCTGGTTCTCATTATGTAATCTCAAATAATAATTGGAATATCTTGTTTGGGTAATTCCCCACATAACAGCCATTACTGTAAATAACTTGTTTTCTTCATAAGATTAAAGGGACATTAAACCCAATATTTTTCTTTCATGATTCAGATAGAGTAAACTATTTTAAACAACATTCCAATTTACTTCTAATATCTAATTAGCGTAATTCTTTAGATATACTTTATTGAAGAAATAGCAATACACATGGGTGAGCCAATCACACAAGGAATATATGTGCAGCCACCAATCAGCAGCTACTGGAGCCTATCTAGATATGCTGTTCAGCAAAGGATATTAAAAGAATAGATAACAGAAGTAAATTAGAAATGTGTTTAAAATGACATGCTCTTTCTAAATCATGAAAGAAAAACATTGGGTTTCATGTCCCTTTAAGTTAAAAGTTATAATGTCCAAAAGTGACCTCCCATTGACAACTGTAAATTAATTAACATTAAAAGCACAAATAATTAATCAGCCATAGACCAGTAGAAACAATACAAGTATATTTAAAATAAACACTGTGTACTTGTGAAATATGTGCGAAATCAAATACCTGGGCTTGTCTGGGTATTTAAATGAACTCGAAAATTAATTAGTTTACTCAGCAATATTTAGGACAGATTCTTTTCCTTGCTTTTTTTTAATCACCATAAATCTACTTTTTACACACAAACAAAAATAAAATCTAAAAATGAGATTCTGCACATGACAGTGGAACTGTAACAGGCCATAAAACTGGTGGCAGCCATCTTGAATACTGTGGTTCCAGCTTTAATAACACTCTTAACCTCTTAACCTAAATGGACATATATATATATATATATATATATGTCATGGGGTGTACTTTTCCTATCATACCGCATGATAAATATATACGTCTGAGCTCAGGAAGCTCCAGTTTACTTCTATTATCTAATTTGCTTAATTCTCTCGGTATCCTTTGTTGAAAACCCAACATAGGTAGGCTAAGGCTCGGAAACGAGATGCTGATTGGTGGCTGCGCGTATATGCCTCTTTTCAATGGCTTAGCAATGTGCTCAGCTACCTCCCAGTAGTGCGCTCCTTCAACAAAGGATACCAAAAGAATGAAACAAAATTGATCATAAAATTAAAAAAAACAAATTGTTTGCTCTGTTTGAATCATGAAAGAAAAAATTTGGGTTTCATCTCCCATTAACTGATGATGATTATTGTTAAATACAGTAAGCGTATCATAAAACCATGGATGACAATCTCAGTATTAATTTAAGTCTTCTTCTGGACAATTTCTTTCTTTTTTTGTTTTGTAATAATGTCAAATTGAAATGAGTAATGGAAAGTTGCAAGAAGGGGTAGAGTTAGACATCACTTGGCTCAAGAAAAAGGCTATGAATAAAGAATAAGCTGAATCTGAGCCAGCAGCCAAAAATGAGCAAGAAGGGCCGGCTCAAGATATTGTGCTGCCTGGGTCCGAGAATAAAATTACTTCCCTCCTAGTTGTAACATTACTGATCAGAATATCCACCTACTAGCCTGGCCGCTGACCTTACTAAGCCTGCCTACCTGCATGCAACCAATGCCTATGCACAATTGCGCAATAAGTGCGAAGGGTGCTAGGGATGAGATGTACTTGACCCATCTTGAATTCCCCCACAGAGACAGAGGACCTTTTACCTGCCGCAACTGCTCCTTCCCTTCGGACCACAACCCAACCAACTAACCCACCCAAAAACAGCCGCAATTACCACAACTGCATCCTCCTCAACACCCGCTCCATCCACAAGCACGCCCTCGATATCTGGAACCTGCTAGACTCCACCTCCCCAGACATTGCCTTCCTCACCGAGACCTGGCTAAACCCCACATCAGCACCAGACATTGCCACGGCAATACCTGAAGGCTACAAGATCTGCCACAAAGACCGCAGCAACCGACCTGTAGGAGGCATCGCCATCATCCACAAACACACCATCCAAGTCGAACCAGCTCCGATGACCACTCACCAGGCCTAGAACACCTACACTTCAAGATCCAGGTCAACCCCAACACCACCCTCCGCTGCACCCTCATCTACAGACCTCCCGGACCTCGTCCCGCCATCTGCGACTCCATCACCGACCACATCGCACCCCATGCCCTCGCCTCAACGAACTACATCCTCCTCAGTGACCTCAACTTCCATCTTGATAACCCCAATGGTCTCAACACCTCCACCTTCCTGGAAAACCTCAGAACCATCGGACTGAAACAACTCGTAAACTACCCAACCCATGCAGCCGGCCACACCCTCGACCCGATCTTCTCCTCAGGCAACCACATCTCAGTCAATAACATCACAAAACTCCTCTGGACTGACCACCACTGCATACACTTCTCCTTCAACAAACCCACCACCCACCTCCGACAGTACCACCCGCCCCGCAGAAACTGGAACAACATCACCCAAGATCAACTACACCGCACCCTAAACAAAACCTCCCATCCTACTTCCACAGATGCCAACTCCTCCGCCCACAACCTCCACCACTGGATTACAGACTGCTCCAACACCCTCGCCCCCCTCAAAAAACCGTCCAGCCGCCAAACCACCAACAAGGCCAGCTGGTTCACCCCGGCCCTTCAGGAATCCAAACGCCACTGCAGACAATTGGAAAGAGCCTGGATATCCAGCAAGACCCTTCTGGAAAAAGCTGTGTTTAAGGAAGCAATCACCACCTACCACCACCTCATAAAAACCACCAAAAAAACAGCCATCCAAGACAGAATCAACTCTAACGCACACAACAGCAAGGAGATGTTCTCAGTTATCAAGGAATTCTCTAAACCCAACAGCGACACCACCAACATCCCACCCTCCTAAGACCTCTGCAATACCCTCGCTGCCCACTTCCTCTGCAAGATCCTCAACATCTATAACAGTTTCACACCTCATAACTCAACCTCCACCACCCACTTCCCTACACCCAATGACACCCCTCCCAAATTTGCCCCCCCGCACCACACACGGACTATCTGGAGCCCCCTCACCACAGAGGACATCCTTAGAATCATGAAATCCATCCACTCTGGTGCACCCTCGGACCCATGCCCTCATCACATATTCAACAAAGCAAGTGACACCATCTCCCCTGAACTCTGCCGCACCATCAACTGCTCCATCAAAACCGGCACCTTCCCGGATGTCTGGAAGCACGCAGAACTGAAATCCCTGCTGAAGAAACCCTTGGCAGACCCCACAGACCCATCTCTCTACTCCCCTTCCCGGCCAAAGTCATAGAGAAGTCCATCAACTCCCAACTTATCAACCACATTGAGGCCAACCACACCCTGGACCACTCCCAATCCGGCTTCATAAGCAACCACAGCACTGAGACCGCCCTCCTCGCCGCCACAGACGACATCCGTGCCATGCTCGATCGAGGAGAAACTGCCGCCATCATCCTCCTAGACCTCTCAGCAGCCTTTGACACTGTCGACCACAACACTCTCCGCACCCGCCTACACAACGCCAGCATACGCAGCAAAGCCCTGGAATGGATCACCTCCTTCCTCACGGGCAGGACCCAGAAAGTCAGACTCCCTCCCTTCTGCTCCAAACCCCCACCAGTCAACTGTGGTGTACCGCAAGGCTCTTCGCTGAGCCCCACCCTCTTCAACATCTACATGGCCCCTCTCGCAGCCATCGTCTGACACCACAACCTCAACATCGTCTCCTATGTCGACGACACCCAGTTAATCATCTCACTCACCCGAGATCCCACCACCGCCAAAAAGAACATCCACAAGGGCCTGACAGCAGTCGCCGCCTGGATGAATGACAACCGGCTCAAACTGAACACAGACAAAACCGAAGTCCTCCTCCTCTGACCCAATAAAGCTGCATGGGATGACTACTGGTGCCCCACAGCCCTCGGTCACCCTCCAACCCCAACCGACCATGCACGAAATCTAGGCTTCATCCTGAACTCATCACTCTCCATGAACCGACAAATCAATGCCATCACCTCAACATGTTTCCACATCCTCCACCTGCTACAAAAAATCTTCAAGTGGACCCTTACCGAAACCAGGAAAACAGTCACCCACGCCCTTGTCAGCAGCCAGTTGGACTATGGCAACACACTCTACGCTGGCTCCACCATCAAACTCCAAAAGAGACTCCAACGTATCCAGAACGCCTCAGCCAGACTCATCCTCGACATCCCCCTCCAATGCCACATCACCGAACACCTAAGGAACCTTCACTGGCTCCCCATCAACAAGAGAATCACCTTCAAGCTCCTTACCCACTCGTTCAAGGCCCTACACAACATCGGACCCGAATACATAAACCACTGCGTAAATTTCTACAACCCCGCCAGACAACTACGATCGGCCGACCAAGCACTCGCAGTCATCCCCCACATCAGCAAAGCCACAGCGGGCGGAAGATCCTTCTCCCACATAGCAGCAAAGACATGGAACACCCGCCGGGTGCACCTCAGACAATCCACCTCCCTTATAAAGTTCAGAAAGGACCTCAAAACCTGGCTCTTCGACTGAACGCCCATCCCCTCCCCCCTTTCTTCCTATCTACCTTCCCTTAGCGCCTTGAGACCCTCACGGGTGATTAGTTTGCGCTCTATAAGTACCCAATAGAGATAGAGAGGACAGGAGGGGTCTGGTTTTGAGAGTCGCTGACTTGGTCCCATGGTTGAGCTGGCCTTGGGAGCAAGATAAGCTGCTTCTCTGTGACTCTAAGGGCCCAATGATCTAAAGGTCTCTGGGCTGGCGAGATTATTAAAGAATATGCACTTTCCTTAAACTGTAAACCCTGTTTTGCAGGGGGAACACAGAGCAGCTATAAATGTTGCACTCCATGTAATGAGGCTACAAGTGACTGAAGGGCTAGACCGGTTGCTAGGTGCCCAGTATTCAACCTGATAGTCTCGTGTTTTAGGAAGCTGTCCAGTAAAATCTTCACAACAAAAGTAGACACTTAAATGTTCAGTTTTTTAAAGTCCATCAGTGTTAAATGTAAGAGGCCTCCTATGACACAAAACATTACAAATATGGAGCAGATAAAAGTAAGAGTCAGTCAAGGGAGTCAAATCTCTAGTGTTTACATGTGTTACTGGCAACCAAATAAGTACAATTATTGTTAAATGTTACTGGCAGCCAAGGGGTAAAATAACTGCTTAGTTGGGAAATATATACATGGTAGGATCAAGAGTGGGGTCTAATGTAAATCTTTGGTGGGGCTGAAGTTTTATATATATGATTTGAATTAAAGAGAACATGGTTGAAAATATGTGGACATGTCTTTTTGAATAAAGTCCCTAGACTGCTGGCTGTATCTAATGAAATTATTATTATTATTATTACAGGGGAGTTTATTGGGTGTCTCTCAAGCTGTCATTATATTCTCTAAGCATTTTACATCTGCAGTCCCCCTGTTTTATCTCACCAGCTGTTTGCATATGAAGTTTGTTCAAAGTTCAAAATACACTTGCTTAACTGATAAATCTTTTTTATATATAAATTTTGTAGTATATAACAATATAAGAAATTTATGCCTAATCGTATCAGAGCATTTTAACTTTTAACATTGTTTTCAACTTTTTCTTTTTTTCTTCTAAAAGATTTTTTAAACATGTATTTCTCTATTTTTGTTTTTATTAAAAGCTCATGCACCTGTCCTGAAGAAACCAACATTTTTTTTTGTCCTACTTTGAAAGGAATGGTTCCCTCTCCCTCAGTAAAGCGTTGTCATTATCAGCCATGAAAGAAAGATGTACAAAACCAATACTGCAGAATTAGTTTTAATTTAATTTTAAACAGCTTTTACTGGACACAAAATTGAAACTTAAACTTTGATGAATAGAGCATGTAATTTTAAACAACTTTCTATATTACTTATTTTATCTAATTGGCTTACTTCTTTTTGCATCCTTTGTTAAAAAGAATAACTTGGTAGGCCATGGAGCAGCATTGCACTGATGGATCTAGCTGCTGATTGGTGGCTGCACATATTTGCCTCTTGTCATTGGCTAACCTGATGTGTTAAGTTAGCTCCAAGTAGGGCATTGCTGCTCCATCACGAAAGGATAGTAAGAGAATGAAGCACATTTGATAATAGAAGTAAAATGGAAAGTTGTTTAAAATTGTATGCTCTATCTGAATCATAAAAGAAAAATGTTGGGTTTCATCTCCCTTTAACTGTTTGATTACTTTAAGTTAGTTAAAATACTTAAAAAGTAGAGTTATTGCACAGTAAGCGTATCATAAAACCATGCATGACATTCTCAGTATTAATGTGAGTCTCCTTTAAAAAACATTTGGACATGCTGCTTTTCATATAAAAGATACCAAATGTTTGAGAAATAATGTCCCTTTAAGAGTCTGAGTGTAAATATAACAAATGAAAACAAACATCAGGAACTAATATTAAACTCTTGTGTTTTGTTTTAGGTTTTGTGGATTTAACACTCCATGATCAAGTACATTTGCTGGAATGTGCCTGGCTTGAGATTCTGATGGTGGGTTTAATATGGCGCTCTATGGAACACCCAGGAAAGCTTTCCTTCGCTCCTAATCTGCTTTTGGACAGGTTAGTACAACTGTTTTTTCTTTGTTTGTTTTTAATTATTTAAGCACTGTTTTGTAAATGAGCTTAAGTTTGTTTAAAAATCAATTATGTGATTGAAACAAAAATATGATGTGGTACCAAGCACATATAATTCTAACGTTTTTATTTAAAGGGACATTTTAGTGCACTCACAAATGGGTTAAACACATAGTTAAAGTACATCTTGAGAGTCGCTGCGCCAGAGCAGACATGGCTTACCAATCAGCAGTACAAGTTATGTAGCTGGGCTGTGCAAAAATTCTATGCTCTAATGAATTAGATAATGTCACTTTAGCAGTACCTTAAAACCACAATATTACTGGCTTTTTTACGTAGAGAGAGAACATCAACTATGGAATTAACTAGAAGTTGTTGTTTTTTAATTTCCATGTTTTTCCAAAAAACCTATATATGCTATCCAACAGAAGAATTATCAAATACAAACATCATTAAGCACATGCATAGCAACATCACAAAAACTATACCTCATATATCTAAAATATTTTTTAACACTGCTCATTTACATGAAAAGGGATATTCTAGTGTTAAAAAAAAAATGCTCTATTTCGGAAGAACACATGCTAGATTAGAATAGGGACGCAATCGACAGCGCAGGGCATGGGAACCTCACGCAAAGAATAATACACAATCTAGATGGTTTTAACCCCTTCACTACCGGGACTTTCAGAGAAAAACTTGCCCAAAATACCGGAGAATTTTTAGCATTTTTGCTATCACTCCATTTAAACAGAAATAGAGACTTGTTTTTTTTATTTACCTGTCAAAACTATATACAGTATATATATATATATATATTTTTTTTTTTTTTTTAAGTAGACAACCCAACCTAAGGTATTGATCTGGGCCCATTTTAGTATATTTCAAGCCACCATTTCACCGCCAAATGTGATCAAATAAAAAAAAAAAATTTTTTTTTTTTTTTTTACAAACATTGGGTTTCTAACTGCAATTATTTACATACTGCTTGTAAAGGGGTAATTAGGTAGGTTAAAAGATTAATGTTAGCTTTAATGTAGAGATTACTCTCCCATCTGACACTTCCCAACCCCTAATCCCTCCCAAACTGCTCTCTGCCCTCCTTCACCCCCCACTGGTCACCCTCATCTTAGGTACTGGCAGACAGTCTGCCAATATGAAAATTTAAGGCTTTTTTATATAAATAAAATATATATATACATATTTCTACATTTTCTGCAGTGTAGGATCCCCCTTACCCCAAACCTCCCTGACACCCCCCCCCCCCCAAACAGCTCTCTAAACCTCCCCCCACTACCTATTAGCCACCATCTTAGGTACTGGCAGCTGTCTGCCAGTACCTGTAAAATGTTTTTTGTTTTTTTAACTTTATTTTTATTTTTTTATTTTCTTAATTATTATTTTCTGTAGCGTAGTGTCCCCCCACATCCCATTTTCTGTAGTGTAGCTGCCTTATCCTCTCTGTCCCTTTCATTTTTTTTTCTGTAGCGTAGGGCGCTCCCACTCTCTTCCTCCTCTGCTGCTGAGCCGCCCACCCGCCTCCCGCCCACAGCTCCCGCCAGCACTAGCAGAAGATTGTTACAGACGGTGACACACACAGTGTCACCATCTGTAACGATAAGGCATCTGCCCTCATATGTAGCCAGAGCACCGATCCCGCTCCGGCTCCATATGCGGCAGATGCCTGGAGCTTCAGGAACTCCAGCTCTCAGCAGTGCTGGAGCTTCCTGAAGCTCAGACGAATATATACGTTGTGCGGTACGATAGCACAACATATATATGTCCATATGGGCGAAGGGGTTAAAGGAACACTAAAGCCAAAATTAAACTTTCATGATTCACATACAGCACACCATTTTAACAACTTTCCAGTTAACTTCCATTATCTTTCTGAGGCACCAGCTCCTATTAAACATATGCAAGAATTTACAGAATATCCGTATGTGCAAGTTTTGATTGGCTGATGGCTGTCACAAGATTGCAGTGGGAAGAAAAATGGAACTAACTGAAATTTGTCAGAAAAAAATCTACTAATCATTTCAAATGAAAACTAAGTGTGAAGTAACGAAAATAGATGATTTCCACAGAAAGCAGTGTAGTGTTATTTATATTGGATTTCATTTTTAAACCCTTAATGGCCACAACGTACCCTGTATGTCGCTGGTTTTTAAAGGTATTTCAGGCCATAATAGCACGGGTCTAACCGCAAGCGGCAGGACAGGGCTATTATGACCTCCCTCCCTCCTGCAGGCATCCTGGAATAGCATGGTTTGGCCGCTGGCAGCGAGACTGCAAAATAAAAAAAAACAATCCTTTAAGTGGTTGTTAAAGTATCTCCCTGTTCCCTGCAACTTCACTCTACAAGGGTTAGCGTGAAAAACCATGTCTGATCTGGCGAAGTTTAGAGAATCTTAGTGTGATGCACTTTCACAAGAAGAAAGCTTGCTCCAAAAAGAGCCAATTGCCGCTAGCAGCCACCTTCTTTCACATTCAGATACTAAAAACATACACAAATGCACATGTCTAATTACAGATTTGGATTAAATACAGTGTCCCTTTAAGATAGTTTATGCAGCAGTTATTATGGTGAAGGATATTATTTTTCAATGTTTTTTTTTCTCCCTAATAAGATAATAAAACATTTGCTCAAAACTGTGAACATACAACCTTCCAATTAAAATAAAAACCAGAAAGTACTGTGTGCATTACGCTGTATGTTTATGAAAAATGCATAACCAAATACTAATTTGTAAACATAGCTAATCTAAGAATGATTATTTTGATGTATTTTGTCTAAAATGATAAACCAACTAATGAGAGAATGCCAGATTCATAAATACATTACTACCTCCTCCCTGTATGTATTAATCATTCTTAAATAGTAAACAGAGTTGTTTTGCCAAATTCATTGTACGTTTGCAAACATAGAGAAAATATATCTTTCACAGTTCATTAAATTGTTGGTATTTAATGTATGAATTCTATTTTAAACTAAAATTATTTTTTAGCAAATTAATCATTTTTCTATGCTTAAATTAAAACTCCTAATCCTAAGCCTATTTTGTTGCTACACATCTCCATGAATGACAATATGAATTAGCTGTGCAGTGCACACCTATACTAGGTTTACGCAACTTGTTATTGGCTGCTCTAAAGAGAGCTGTGAAAAAACAGTATTTAAAGGGACAGTCTACTTGAAAATTGTAATTGTTTGAAAAGATAGATAATACCTATATTACCCATTCCCCAGTTTTGCATAACCAACACTGTTATATTAATACACTTTTTAGCTCTGTGATTACCCTGTATCAAAGCATCTGCAGACTGCCTCCTTATCTCAGTTCTTTTGCATTTTAGATATTTAGGGCTGACTCATAAATAACTCCACAGGAGTGAGCACAATGATATCAATATGACACATATGAACTAGCAGTGTCTAACTGTGAAAAACTGTCAAAATACACTGAGATAAGAGGCGGACTTCAAGGGCTTAGAAATTAGCATATGAGCCTACCTTGCAACAAACAATACCAAGAGAACAAAGCAAATTTGATGATAAAAGTAAATTGGAAAGTTGTTTAAAATTGCATGCCCTATCTGAATCATGTATAGCTTCTATAAAGTAAAATTAATCATTTTCTATATAATCTTACTTTATCTGAACCTCCTAATCTATAGTCACAAGCAGACTGTCCATATGACAATGTCTACATCTTAGATTTTACATATAGAGTATTTCTTGTAATACCTGCACTTTTACAACCAATCACATCATAGAACTATGACACATCAGAAGTTTGGAATGTGAAATTATTTCAGTATAAAGACATTTTTGGGAGGCAGTTGGGGTACATTTTAAAAATTAACCAGAGGTCTGACCTCTGTTTAATTTTTTGAGCACTAATTGCTACCGTGAGCTCGCTGTAGCAATAACCAGCCACTTGTAATGGCTGGGTATTTATCGTGAGACCGTAAACAGGCAAATTTGCCCTTTTATGGGCGTGCAATAAATTAGCACTCCACTTGTAATCTAGCCCGTTATCGGTTCTGTTATTGATCTAGCTTAAGTACATTTAGACTTTGGAAAAGGTCCATATGTCAGCTTTGATCTAGTGAATCAGTAATGATATCATACACTGGATAAATGTAATTTAAAAAACAAAGTTCCTGATTACTACATATACTAAGAAAAAATCATTTGAAATTACGGTAATTATATTGTAATGTGATTTTCTTTAGTAAAACATAGATACATTTAATCATTTCACATAACTTACTTCTCAATCTTTCTTTTAAATTTCTCTTTTTATGCTAGTACCATTTCTAAATTAAGAATTTGAAGTCTGTAACTTGACTGAAATGTACATTGAAATAGCTTCCAATAGAATGAGTACATGAATTAAAATTAAATTGCCTTAACCTTGCATGTCAGATACCAACCAATATGTCAGTATAACTTATTTTATCGCTAATAAAACTAAGAAAAAAATACTGCATTGTTTACTATGAAATATTTATAATTTTAAATTAAATTCATGGTAACATGTTCAATCTGGTAATAGTATTTTAAAGAGACTTTAATGAGTAAATATAATTAATAACCATAGTAATGAGATTATTCCCCACCTTCCATTAGTTATGGGTGCAGCCATGTTGAAATCTAGCTTTCACTACATTCCAGTGCTGACCTGTTTCCACATGTGCAGCAACTGTCCTTCAGATAACTCCTGTGTAACTTAGGTTCCAAATTGTGGCACCCATAATCAGAGAGTGGTACGTGAAATATATTTGGGCTACATTACAAGTGGCGCACTATTGTTAGCATGCAACACAATAAGCAATATCGAGACTGCGCTAACTAGCATGCTTATTACAAGATGAAAGTAAAAGGTTGTGCTTGAGCTTGAATAGCATCCCTGAAGACTTAGGGGCCAATTTATTAAAGTGTGAGCGGACGTGATACGATGTAGCGTATCATGTCCGCACCACATCGATACATGCCGACAGCATACGCTGTTGGCATTTATCATTGTACAAGCAGTTCTGGTGAACTGCTTGTGCAATGCTGTCACATGCAAATTTACGGCCAATCAGCCGCTAGCAGGGGGTGTCAATCAGACCGATCGTATAGGATCGGGCTGATTGATGTCCGCAGCCTCAGAGCAGGCGGACAAGTTATGGAGTAGCGGTCTTTAGACCCCTGCTTCATAACTGCTGTTTCTGACGAGCTTGATAATTCGGCCCCCTAATGTAAAGGGTAGGAGTTAAAAAAGTTGCACCAAACACAATATTAAATATAATAAAATAGAGTATAACACTCATACATACACTTTATGATAACAATATTATGTATAAATATTAATAAAAAAATATATAAGGGTTAAAAGGGATGTGGTACATTGCAAGGTATTTGACTGGGAAGTATATTGACTTTAAATATGTGAGTGTATATATATTTATATATATATAGCTGATCCAAATAGCTGATCTACCCACTTATTGGCAGCTACCTGGGTGCAAATATATAAATAATATTTCCAAATGAAATGCACTCACAGGACCTTTAGGGTGAAGAAATCCAAAGTTTTATTAACTTTTCGGAGATGTACAAATCCCCTTCATCAGAACAACTCAATAATGTGAAAAGTAAATCATTTATAGGGAAACAAACAACGTCAAAACATCGCAATATTATTGCAAGTGTTAATCCTCTTATACATCCCTAAACGAGTGTGTGTCTATAGTAAAATGTGAATCATAAATACCAAAGTGACTCACAAGTGCCTAGCTGAAAGCGGTTGCCATAGCAACCTCAGTAAACAAACAGAGAAAGCCCCCAAAAATATATCTATGTGTATTTATGTTTTTATATAGGTAAATATAGACATATACTGTATTTTTTTTACTTTGAACGCAATTAGCAAACAATCAGTTAGCACGTCACTTGTAATCTGGCTCTTAGTGTTTAGTGTCCCTTCAATGATTAAATAATTATTTTGCACTAGTTCCATACAATTCTCTAAGATGTATCTGATATGTGACTTACATCTATCATGACTTAAAAAGGGGGCAAAATCATGAACATTTTCTAAAATGTTTATTTTTTTAATATGTATTGTAAAAACATAATTTATGTAAGAACTTACCTGATAAATTAATTTCTTTCATATTGGCAAGAGTACATGAGCTAGTGATGTATGGGATATACAATCCTACCAGGAGGGGCAAAGTTTCCCAAACCTCAAAATGCCTATAAATACACCCCTCACCACACCCACAATTCAGTTTAACAAATAGCCAAGTAGTGGGGTGATAGAAAAAGGAGTAAAAAAAAACATATAAAAAGAGGAAATGGAAATATAATTGTGCTTTTATACAAAAAATCATAACCACCAGAAAAAGGGTGGGTCTCATGGACTCTTGCCAATATGAAATAAATGAATTTATCAGGTAAGTTCTTACATAAATTATGTTTACTTTCATGTAATTGGCAAGAGTCCATGAGCTAGTGACGTATGGGATAGAAATACCCTAGATGTGGAAGTCCACAGATGAGTCACTAGAAAGGTAGGGATTAAATAAAAACAGCCATAAAATTAAATCCACAAAAAAATAAGTTTCTCTCATAATTTGAAAGAAAAAAATCTTACAACTTTAGCAGAAGAATCAAACTGAAACAGCTGCCTGAAGAACTTTTCTACCAAAGACTGCTTCAGAAGAAGCAAATACATCAAAATAGTAAAATTTTGTAAATATATGCAAAGAAGACCAAGATGCTGCTTTGAAAATCTGATCAACTGAAGCTTCATCCTTAAAAGCCCAAGAAGTGGTGACTGATCTAGTAGAATGAGATGTAATTCTCTGAGATGGAGACTGTCCCATCTCCAAATAAGCCTTATTAATCAAAAGCTTTAACCAAGATGCCAAAGAAATGACAGAAGCGTTCTGACCTTTCCTAGAACCAGAGAAGACAACAAATAAACTAGAAGTCTTCCTGAAATCCTTAGTAGCTTCAACATAATATTTCAAAGCTCTTAAAACATCCAAAGAATGCAAAGATCTTTCAAGAGTATTCTTGGGATTAGGACACAAGGAAGGAACAAAAATTTCCCTACTATTGTTGTTAGAATTAGACATGTGCGATTCATTTCGGATCGATTCGGAAATTTGGCCGAATTTCTTAAATTCAGAGATTCGAATCGATTCGAATTTCCGAATTGAAATAGTGCCAAATCTACCGAATAAATCCGAATTAGTTCAGATTTATTCGGTAGATTCGGATGGCCATGGATTACACTAGTATTGTACAGTATATTAGGTTATATCACTCTGCTATGGGTAACACCTAATATACAGTACATAATACTAGTCTAATACACAGCACATCCCACCTAACACATACCAAAATTCCGAATTTCCAAACCGAATCAAATGTAATCCAGCCGAATTTATTCGAATCCGAATGAATCCGAAACGAATCCAAAACAAATTCATTCGAATTTTTCCAAATTCTAATCGATCCGAACCGAAATACGAAAATATCCGAATCGATCCAAACCGAAACTAAACAAATTTTTCGATCATGCACAAGTCTAGTTAGAATTCACAACCTTAGGAAGAAATTTAAACGAAGTCCACAAAACAGCCTTATCCTGATAAAAAATCAGAAAAGGAGACTCACAAGAGAGAGCAGACAATTTGGAAATTCTTCTAGCTGAAGAGATAGCCAAAAGAAACAACACTTTCCAAGAAAGTAGTTTAATATCCAAAGAATGCATAGGCTCAAAAGGAGGAGCCTGCAAAGTCTTCAAAACCAAATTAAGACTCCAAGGAGGAGAGATTGATTTAATAACAGGCATGATGCGAACCAAAGCCTGAACAAAACAGTAAATATCAGGAAGCTTAGTAATCTTTCTATGAAATAAAACAGAAAGAGCAGAGATTTGTCCCTTCAAAGTACTTGCAGACAAACCTTTATCCAAACCATCCTGAAGAAACTGTAAAATTCTAGGAATTCTAAAAGAATGCCAGGGGAATTTATGAGAAGAACACCATGAAATATAGGTCTTCTAAGCTCAATAATAAATCTTCCTTGAAACAGATTTACGAGCCTGTAGCATAGTATTAATCACTAAGTCAGAGAAACCTCTATGAGTAAGCACTAAGCGTTCAATTTCCATACCTTCAAATTTAACGATTTGAGATCCTAATGGAAAAATGGCCCTTGAGACAGAAGATCTGGTCTTAGAGGAAGTGGCCAAGGTTGGCAACTGGACATCCGGATATGATCCGCATACCAAAACCTGTGAGGCCACGCTGGTGCTATCAGAAACACATACAATTGTTCCATAATGATCTTGGAGATCACTCTTGGAAGAACTAGAGGCGGAAAGATATAATCAGGTTTGTAAAACCAAGGAACTGCTAAAGCATCCACCAGCTCTGCCTGAGGATCCCTGGACCTGAACAGATACCTGGGAAGTTTCTTGTTTAAATGAGAAGCCATCAGATCTATTTCTGGAAAACCCCACATCTGTACAATCTGACAAAATACATCTGGATGGAGAGACCACTCCCCCAGATGTAAAGTCTGACAGCTGAGATAATACTCTTCCCAATTGTCTACACCTGGGATATGCACTGCAGAAATTAGAAAAGAGCTGGACTCCGCCCAAGAAAGTATCCGAGATACTTTTTTCATAGCTAGGGGACTGTGAGTCCCACCCTGATGATTGACATATGCCACAGTTGTGATATTGTCCATCTGAAAACAAATGAATGGTTCTCTCTTTAACAGAGGCCAAACCTGAAGAGCCCTGAAAATAGCACGGAGTTCTAAAATATTGATTGGTAACCTCGCCTCTTGAGGTTTTCAAACTCCTTGTGCTGTCAGAGATCCCCAGACACCTCTCCAACCTGAAAGATTTGCATCTGTTGTGATCACAGTCAAGGTAGGATGAACAAAAGAGGCCCCCTGAATTAAACAATGATAGTCTAACCACCAAGTCAGAGAGAGTTGAATGTTGGGATTTAGCTATATAAATTGTGATATCCAAGTATACTCCCTGCACCATTGATTCAGCATACAAAGCTGCAGAGGTCTCATATGAAAAAGAGCAAAGGAGATCGTGTCTGATGCTGCAGTCATGAGACCTATAACTTCCATGCACATAGCCACTGAAGGGAATGATTGAGACTGAAGGTTTCGACAAGCTGAAACCAATTTCATTCATCTCTTGTTTGTTAAGGACAGAGTCATGGACACTGAATCTATCTGGAAACCTAAAAAGGTGACCCTTGTCTGAGGAATCAAGAAACTCTTTGGTAAATTCATCCTCCAACCATGTCTTTGAAGAAACAACACTAGTTGATTTGTGTGAGATTAAGCTAAATGTAGACTAGTACCAAAATATCGTCCAAATAAGGAAATATGCATCCTGTAAGTCTATCATGGACATATAATGACCTTGCTGAACAAAAGTCAGAAAAGTCCTTATAGTCTTGAAAGTTTCAAAAACTTCAGATCCAGAACTGGCCTGAATTAATTTTATTTCTTTGGGACAATGAAAAAAATTGAATAAAACCCCAGACCCTGTGCCTGAAATGGAACTGGTATGATTACCCCGGAAAGCTCTAAATCTGAAACACACTTCAGAAAAGCCTGAGCCTTCACCAAATTTGCTGGAACGAGAGAGAAAATCTTCTCACAGGAGGTCTTACTCTGAATCATATTCGATACCCTTGAGAGACAATACTCTGAATCCACTGATTTTGAACAGAATCTGCCCAAATGCCTTGGAATAATTTCAATCTGCCCCCCACCAGTTGAATTGGATCAAGGGCCGCACCTTCATGCAGACTTGGGGGCTGGCTTTGGTTTCTTAAAAGACTTGGATTTATTCCAACTTGAAAAAGGTTTCTAATTGGAACCAGAGTCTTTAGGGGAAGGATTGGTTTTCTGTTCCTTATTCTGTCGAAAAGAACAAAAACGATTGGAAGCTTTAGATTTACTTTTAGATCTTTTATCCTGAGGCAAAAAAACTCCCTTCCCCCCAGTGTTAGTTGAAATAATTGAATCCAACTGAGAACCAAATAAATTGCTACCTTGGAAAGAAAGAGATAATAATCTAGACTTAAATACAATGTCAACATTCCAAGATTTGAGCCATAAAGCTCTTCTAGCTAAAATAGCTAAAGACATAGATTTAACATCAATTTTGATGATATAAAAAATAGCATCACAGATAAAATGATTTGCATGTTGAAGCAAACGAACAATGCTAGACAAATCAAAATCTGTTTCCTGTTGCGCTAGACTATCCAACCAAAAGGTTAATGCAGCCGCAACATCAGCCATAGAAATGGCAGGCCTGAGAAGATAGCCAGAATATAAATTAGCTTTCCTTAGATAAGATTCAAGTTTCCTATCTAAAGGATCTTTAAAAGAAGTACTGTCTTCCATAGGAATAGTAGTATATTTGGCAAGAGTAGAAATAACCCCATCAACTTTGGGTTTTTTTTTCTTCCCATAACGCTAATCTAGCTGCTGGCAAAGGGTACAACCTTTTAAACTTAGAAGAAGGAATAAAAGAAGAACCAGGCTTAATCCATTCCTTAGCAATCACATCAAAAATAGCATCAGGAACTTGAAAAAACTCAGGAGTAACCACAGGAGGTTTATAAACAGAATTTAAACATTTACTAGTTTTGATATCAAGAGGACTAGACTCCTCAATATCCAAAGTAACCAACACTTCTTTTAACAAGGAACGGATATACACAATCTTGAAAAGATAGGTAGATTTGTCAGTGCCAATGTCTGAGGTAGGATCTTCTGAATCAGAGAGATCCTCATCAGAGGAGGATATTTCAGTATGTTGTTGGTCATTAGAAATTTCATCAACTTTATGAGAAGTTTTAAAAGACCTTTTACATTTATTAGAAGGCGGAATAGCAGACAAAGCCTTCTGTATTGCATCAGCAATATAATTTTTCATATCAACAGGGATATCATGTGCATTAGATGTTGAAGGAACAACAGAAACTGTACTAGTACAGATGGAAACGTTTTCTGCGTGCAAAAGCTTTTCATGACAACTGTTACATACTACAGCTGGAGATAAAATCTCAGCTAACTTACAACAGATACACTTAGCTTTTGTAGAACTGTGATCAGACAGCAGGGTTCCAACAGTTGCCTCTGAGACAGGATCAGTTTGAGACATCTTGCAAACTGTAAAAGAAAAAATAACATTAAAGCAACATTTACAATTTCCTTATATGGCCGTTTCAGGAATGGGAAAAATGCAAACAGCATAGCCCTCTGAGCATATAACAGGCAAGAGGCATATAGGAAGCGGGGTGAAAAATAAACTAACTTTAATGGCGCCACAAATGACGCACCGGGCAAAAGAAATTAAAAAACATTTTTGGCGCCAACAACATCTGTAAATTATGTAACTCGCGTCATAACAGACGCAACCTCGTGCAAGGAAACCTGGCGTCAACTAAGACGCCGGAAATGATGAACTTGCATCATCAAAGACAAAAAATTCTTGCGCCAAGAATGACGCAATAAATAACAGCATTTTGCCACCTCGCGAGCCTAATTTTGCCCACGAAATTAAAAAAAAACCAGTCAATTTGAAAAAAAGGACTATACCCCAGGTAAGAAAAATAACTTCCCAAACTGAAACTAACAGTCTGCAAAAAGAAAGTATACATAGACCTGACTCATGGCAAATATAAGTAAAATACATATATTTAAAACTTTATATTAATACATAAAGCACAAACCATATCTAAGAGTGTCTTAAATAATGAAAACATACTTACAGAAAGACACCCAACCACATATAGCAGATAGCCAAACCAGTACTGAAAAAGCATCAGCAGAGGTAATGGTATATAAGAGTATATCGTTGATCTGAAAAGGGAGGTAGGAGATGAATCCTTCGACTGATAACAGAGAACCTTTAAAAAGATTTCCCATGAGGAAAACCATAAAATCAGTAGGCGATACTCCCTTCACATCCCTCTGACAAACACTGTACTCTGAGAGGATTTGGGCTTCAGAATGCTTAGAAGCACTTATAACAGAAGAAATCACAAAATCAAGCTCAAACTTACTTCAACAGCTCCGTAGGAGGCAAAGTTTGTACAACTGAATTGTGGGTGTGGTGAGGGGTGTATTTATAGGCATTTTGAGGTTTGGGAAACTTTGCCCCTCCTGGTAGGATTATATATTCCATATGTCACTAGCTCATGGACTATTGCCAATTACATGAAAGAAACTAGTTGTAAAAATCTTATAGCAGTCAATCACAATCCTTTAGAAATTATCTTCAAAAATACCCATAGACTTTATAATGGTTTTTTTCTGTTGAAAATCATTAGATACATTTTTCTAAATGATTTTGATGGATCCCATAATGCCCTATAACCCTTTAAAGTATATGCATAAAAGGTGAAGCTGTTATTTGTTATCTACCAAGCCCATCATTAAGCTGGAAGCATGAATAATTTTGTAGACTAACAAAACCTTTGTGGATGATTCATTTATTTCATTGAGCAGTTCCTTCCCTTTTCAATGATTTTCTTTTGTTCTTAGTTAGATTTGGGCATTTAAACTTCACTTAAATGTTAAGTAACTATTCCAAATGAAATGTTTTCCAGATGATTGGGCTTGAGTAATAGTATAATATAAATTAATTGTTAATAGTGCTTAGGCTCTTCATGAGATTTTATAGGGTTACTTCAAAGCGATCATTCTGTCTCAGTAAACATCAATATACCTGCACTGAGAACTGCTTGATCCAAGGTTCATATTCTTGAAAAAAAGATTGTTATGTATTATGATGATAATTTAATTTTAAATGGCTCTTCATTTAATGGTATTGCTGATGATTAGCTACAGCTAATCTCTACATTTCTCTTGTAAGGTGTATCCAGTCCACGGATCATCCATTACTTGTGGGATATTCTCCTTCCCAACAGGAAGCTGCAAGAGGATCACCCACAGCAGAGCTGTCTATATAGCTCCTCCCCTAACTACCACTACCAGTCATTCTCTTGCAGCTCTCAACACGATAGGAAGTAGCTAGAGGGATGTGGTGAATTTATGTAGTTTATCTTCAATCAAAAGTTTATTATTTTAAAATGGTACCGGAGTTGTACTGTTTTAGCCTCAGGCAGAAAGTTGAAGAAGAGTCTGCCTGTGGTTTTTGATGATCTTAGCAGGTTGTAACTAAGATCCATTGCTGTTCTCACACATAACTGAAGAGATGAGGTAACTTCAGCTGGGGGAATGGCGTGCAGGGTCTCCTGCTATGAGGTATGTGCAGTTAAAATTTTTCTAGAGAAATGAATATGCTAGAAAATACTGTTAATACCGGATTTATTTAAGGTAAGCCTGATTACAGTGATTTAATAACGACTATTATCATGCTTGCTGTAAAAGGTAATATTCTTATTACTTTCTCACATTACTGAAAATAAGATAACGTTTGCTGGAAGTGTTTAAACGTTTTTTTCTACATATTGGTGATAAAACTTTATTGGGGCCCAGTTTTTTACACATAGCTGGCTAGATTTTGCCTAGGGATAGTTTTTTATGGCCCTCTCACTGTGAGTACAGGTTGGGAGGGGCCTAATTTCAGGCCTAAATCGTGCAGTAGTTTTTGCAGCTTGAGACTTCCAGCTTCCCTGAAGGAGTCCCCTGAACAATTAGGGCCTCTACAAAGGGTTTTTGTGCTTTCAAAAGTCATTGTATGTGCAGGTAGGGCCACAGCAGAGCTGTGGCAGTTTGTTGTGACTGTTAAAAAAACGTTTATATGGTTTTTTTGATCCGGTTTTGAAACTAAGGGGTTAATCATCAATTTGCAAGTGGGTGCAATGCTCTGTTAGTCTATTATACACACTGTAAAAATTTTGTAAGATTTACTGCTTTTTATCACTGTTTTTCAATTTCTGACAAAATTTGTTTCTCTTAAAGGCACAGTACCGTTTTTATTTTTTGCTTGTTTACATTTATCAAAGTGTTTTCCAAGCTTGCTGGTCTCATTGCTAGTCTGTTTAAACATGTCTGACATAGAGGAAACTCCTTGTTCATTATGTTTAGAAGCCATTGTGGAACCCCCTCTTAGAATGTGTACCAAATGTACTGATTTTACTTTAAGTTATAAAAATCATATTCTGTCTTTAAAAGATTTATCACCAGAGGAAATTGACAAGGGGGAAGTTATACCAACTAACTCGCCCCACGTGTCAGAACCTTTGACTCCCTCTCAAGTGGCGCCAAGTACATCTAGCGCGCCCATGGCGTTTACTTTACAAGACATGGCGGCAGTTATGGATCATACCCTTACAGCGGTATTGTCCAAACTACCAGGGTTACAAGGAAAGCGAGACAGCTCTGGGACTAGAAAAAATACAGAGCTCTCTGACGCTTTATCTGATATCCCCTCACAATATGCAGAAGCTGAGGCAGGAGAGCTTCTTTCTGTGGGTGATTTTTCTGACTCAGGGAAGATGCTTCAACCTGATTCTGATATGTCTCGATTTAAATTTAAGCTTGAACACCTCCGCATGTTGCTCAGGGAGGTTTTGGCTACTCTGGATGACTGTGACACCATTATAGTGCCAGAGAAATTGTGTAGATTGGGTAAATACTATGCAGTTTACACTGATGTTTTTCCAATACCTAAAAGGTTTTCAGAAATTATTACTAAGGAATGGGATAGACAAGGTGTACCGTTCTCTCCCCCTCCTATTTTTAAGAAAATGTTTCCAATAGATGCCGCTACACGGGACTTATGGCAAACGGACCCTAAGGTGGAGGGAGCAGTTTCTACCCTAGCTAAGCGTACAACTATTCCCGTCTATGGATAAAAAGTTAGAGGTTACCTTAAGAAAATGTTTATTCAACAAGGTTTTATTCTCCAGCCTCTTGCATGCATTGCCCCGGTCACTGCTGCTGCGGCCTTCTGGTTTGAGTCTCTGGAAGAGGCCTTACAGGTAGAAACTCCATTGGATGATATACTTTACAAGCTTAAAGCGCTTAAGCTAGCCAATTCATTTGTTTCTGACGCCGTTGTTCATTTAACCAAACTAACGGCTAAGAACTCTGGTTTTGCTATACAGGCACGTAGGGTGCTATGGCTTAAATCCTGGTCAGCTGACGTTACTTAAAAGTCTAAGCTTCTCAACATTCCCTTCAAGGGGCAGACCCTATTCAGGCCTGGACTGAAGGAGATCATTTCTGATATTACTGGAGGAAAAGGTCATGCCCTTCCTCAGGATAGGTCTAATAAATTAAGGACCAAACAAACTAATTTTCGTGCCTTTCAAAACTTTAAGATGAGCGCGGCATCAACTCCCTCTAATGCAAAACAAGAGGGAAATTTTGCCCAGTCCAAAGCGGTCTGGAGACCTAACCAGGCCTGGAACAAAGGTTAGCATGAAAGATCAGCCCCCGATCCGGTAACGGATCTAGGAGGGGCAGACTTTCTCTCTTCGATCAGGTTTGGGCAAGAGATGTCCAGGATCCCTGGGCGTTGGAAATTGTGTCCCAGGGATATCTTCTGGACTTCAAAGCTTCTTCCCCAAAAGGAAGATTTCACCTCTGCAGACCAGATAAAGAGAGAGGCATTGTGTTCAAGACCTCCTAGTTATGGGAGTGATCCACCCAGTTCCAAAGGAGGAACAGGGGCAAGGATTCTATTCAAATCTATTTGTGGTTCCCAAGAAAGAGGGAACCTTCAGACCAATCTTAGATCTCAAGATCCTAAACAAATTTCTCAGGATCCCATCTTTCAAGATGGAGACTATTCGAACCATCCTACCTATGATCCAGGAGGGTCAATACATGACTACCGTGGACTTAAAGGATGCTTATCTTCACATTCCGATACACAAAGATCATCATCGGTTTCTCAGGTTCGCATTCCTAGACAGGCATTACCAGTTTGCGGCTCTTCCCTTTGGGTTAGCTATGGCGCCAAGGATCTTTACGAAGGTTCTGGGGTCACTTCTGGCGGTCCTATGGCCGTGGGGCATAGCAGTAGCCCCTTACTTAGACAACATTCTGATACAGGCGTCGAATTTCCAAATTGCCAAGTCCCATACGGACATTGTTCTGGCATTCCTGAGGTCTCATGGGTGGAAAGTGAATGAAAAGAAGAGTCCTCTATCCCCTCTCACAAGAGTTTCCTTCCTGGGAACTCTGATAGATTCTGTAGAAATGAGGATTTACCTGACAGAGGACAGGTTGTCAAAACTTCTAAATTCCTGCTGTGTTCTTTATTATACTTCTCGCCCTTCGGTGGCTCAGTGTATGGAAGTAATCGGCTTAATGGTAGCGGTTATGGACATAGTTCCGTTTTCCCGCCTACAGCTCAGACCGCTGCAACTCTGCATGCTCAGTCAGTGGAATGGGGATTACACAGATTTGTCCCCTCTACTAAATCTGGATCAAGAGACCAGGGATTCTCTTCTCTGGTGGCTATCTCGGTCCATCTGTCCAAAGGTATGACCTTCCGCAGGCCAGATTGGACAATAGTAACAACAGATGCCAGCCTTCTGGGCTGGAGTGCAGTCTGGAACTCTCTGAAGGCTCAGGGGTCGTGGACTCAGGAGGAGGCACTCCTTCCGATAAACATTCTGGAACTAAGAGCAATATTCAATGCTCTTCAGGCGTGGCCTCAGCTAGCGGCAGTGAGGTTTATCAGATTTCAGTCGGACAACATCACAACTGTAGCTTACATCAACCATCAAGGGGGAACAAGGAGTTCCCTAGCGATGTTGGAGGTTTCAAAGATAATTCAATGGGCAGAGATTCACTCTTGCCATCTATCAGCTATCCATATCCCAGGAGTAGAGAACTGGGAGGCAGATTTTCTAAGTCGTCAGACTTTTCATCCGGGGGAGTGGGAGCTCCATCCGGAGGTGTTTGCATAGTTGATTCAACGTTGGGGCAAACCAGAACTGGATCTCATGGTGTCTCGCCAGAACACCAAGCTTCCTTGTTATGGATCCAGGTCCAGGGTTCCCAAGGCAGCGCTGATAGATGCTCTAGCAGCGCCTTGGTCCTTCAACCTGGCTTATGTGTTTCCACCATTTCCTCTGCTCCCTCGTCTGATTGCCAAGATCAAACAGGAGAGAGCATCAGTAATTTTGATAGCACCTGTGTGGCCACGCAGGACTTGGTATGCAGATCTGGTGGACATGTCATCCTTTCCACCATGGACTCTGCCTCTGAGGCAGGACCTTCTACTTCAGGGTGCTTTCAACCATCCAAATCTAATTTCTCTGCGGCTGACTGCTTGGAGATTGAACGCTTTATTTTATCAAAGCGTGGTTCCTCTGAGTCGGTCATTGATACCTTAATACAGGCGCGAAAGCCTGTCACCAGGAAAATCTATCATAAGATATGGTGCAAATATCTTCATTGGTGTGAATCCAAGGGTTACTCATGGAGTAAGGTCAGGATTCCTAGGATATTATCTTTTCTCCAAGAAGGATTGGAGAAGGGTTTGTCAGCTAGTTCCTTAAAAGGACAGATTTCTGCTCTGTCTATTCTTTTGCACAAATGTCTGGCTGAGGTTCCAGACGTGCAGGCGTTTTTAAGGCGTTGTTTAAACCTGTTGCTCCGCCTTGGATTTTAAATTTAGTTCTTAAGGTTCTTCAAGGGGTTCCGTTTGAACCTTTGCATTCCATAGATATTAAGCTCTTATCCTGGAAGGTTCTGTTTTTAGTAGCTATCTCCTCGGCTCGAAGAGTTTCGGAGTTATCTGCTTTACAATGTGATTCCCCTTATCTCATTTTTCATGCAGATAAGGTAGTGTTACGTACCAAACCTGTTTTTTTACCTAAGGTGGTATCTAATAAAAATATCAATCAGGAGATTGTTGTACCGTCACTGTGTCCTAATCCTTCTTCAAAGAAGGAACGTCTTTTACACAATCTTGACGTGGTTCATGCTTTAAAGTTTTATTTACAAGCTACTAAAGATTTTCGTCAAACATCTGCATTGTTTGTTGTCTACTCTGGACAGAGGAGAGGCCAAAAGGCTTCGGCAACCTCTCTTTCTTTTGGCTAAGGAGTATAATACGCTTAGCTTATGAGACTGCTGGCCAGCAGCCTCTTGAAAGGATTACAGCTCATTCTACTAGAGCGGTAGCTTCCACATGGGTTTTTAAAATTTGATACTTTTGTTTCTTCAGAGGCTATTTTTGGGAGAAAGGTCTTGCAGGCAGTGGTGCCTTCCATTTAAGCGCCTGCCTTGTCCCTCCCTTCATCCGTGTCCTATAGCTTTGGTATTGGTATCCCACAAGTAATGGATGATCATTGGACTGGATACACCTTACAAGAGAAAACATAATTTATGCTCACCTGATAAATTTATTTCTCTTGTGGTGTATCCAGTCCTCGGCCCGCCCTGTCATTTTAAGGCAGGTGTTTTTTTATTTTTAAACTACAGTCACCACTGCACCCTATAGTTTCTCCTTTCTCTTGCTTGTCTTCGGTCGAATGACTGGCAGTGGCAGTTAGGGGAGGATCTATATAGACAGCTCTGCTGTGGGTGATCTTCTTGCAGCTTCCTGTTGGGAAGGAGAATATCCCACAAGTAATGGATGATCCGTGGACTGGATACACCACAAGAGAAATAAATTTATCAGGTAAGCATAAATTATGTTTTTTGTTAGCGGGACTTATTACCAGTCCTCTTATATACTACTACTAATAATAATAATTATATCATACTTCTCACCTGTGCAAAAATCTTACAAGATCATAATGGGTTGGAAAGTCCTTCCTACAGCTTCCCCAGTCATGGTAAACACCCATGAAACACTGACTTCAACTTCACCTCACCCATGACATGCCCATCCAGCAGGTGGCAATACGGCAGCCTCAAACCTCATGTGTTTGAGCCATCCACTAAACACAGGTGGCCATTGTCAGCAAAGTTATATTTATCAATTGATAAACCCCAATAGTTAGATAGATGTGGTGTTCAAAGTAAACTTAATTTAGAATGCCTATACATATGGGACTAGATCACAACTTAGTCACACATTGTTCCAGCAGAGTCACTACAACAAGAACAGCCTGTTAGTACATTATACAGCTGTCTGCAATCAAAACCCAGTCCGGAAAAAATATAGCAGTAGCTCTGTAGTAATTGTAATTAATTGCTATAGGAGCCCTAGTGCCTAGGACTGATGCTACAGCTGGCCACAAATGTAACTTATTCTTTACATCTATCTTGACCTGGTGTATGATCATTACACTAGCCATGACACCCAAACACTCAACTCAATGAAGGACATTTATTGTTTATTCTCTTTCTTGAATTAACCCCAGTGCTCTGTTTGTCATTTTGCATTGTTTTGCAGTCCAGGGGCACATTATTGAAAAGGCTCTTAAGAATTCATTTTCTGCATTCATTTATAAGTCACAAAATTAAATTCACACAATGAATCTGTGAATCACTTAGAGCTTGACTCAAACACGGTTGTCAAGATGCAACAATTAAGTTTATTAAAGGAAAAAATCATAAAGAAAGTATATGTGCAAATGTTACAATAAATTTGATGCAATTCATCAACTGAATAATAAGCATGCTAGTGCATTCATTACCTCTCACACAAACAAAGGCTCTTTTTCCATAAAGTTAGTTGCAGTGCGTCCACTGAGGAAAAAGCACGGTTACCAGTTAGTAATAAATGATTCCACTGAAGCTATATGACAAGCTGTAAAGTTAGTTGTGCTTAAGCTGTATTAATATGCAATGCACTGCAGTAAAAGCAAATATCCTCTTGTGCTGTGTGATTGACACGGATATGAAATGCAAGTCAAGTGGTATAGAGCTATTCAGGTGGTGTTAAATAACATTCCCGGGGCTAATGTAATATACAGAGTCCCTGATAATACGTCCCCACCACTCACTCTAAGTTGGAGCGAGCTGAACAGTTGCCAGAGGGGCCGAGAATCACTCAGCAGGGATAACTAGTCGTATACTCCTCACAGGTATGCGCTGTCTCACATAGTACTATGTCACAAAATACAGCTAGTTTACCTGAGTCCTGAAAACGATACGGTTCTTCACCCCTGTGTTAAATATAACAGCCACCGCTCACCACATCATCTTAGGACATTCTCCTTCAATGCAAAGAGATCCGGTCAGAGGTAGTTCTTCATCCATAAACATATGCTGTAATTTCAACCAGCATGGAAGGTTAAACTGTTGCTACACGTGTTTCACCCTACATTAACAAGGGCTTTCTCAAGCTGAATAGATATCCAGTATAGGATTGCAGCTGCTATTTAAACACTGACCCACAGGTGAAATGAAACAAAATATAATTAGCACATATTCTTGCCACATTAAGCTGTTGCTTACTGGTCTAAAGTGAATATATATATATATATATATATATATATAAGTTCCTGCACATATCAAGCAATCACTATGGGGCAAACATGGATTTAATGTACCTTTTACCCCTTAATGACAAGAATGTGCCCTGTATGACACATTGCCTTAAGGGTTTTTAGTCATGTAATATCGCAAGTATTGCCAAAAGTGGTAAGACACTTTATTACTACATGCTTCCCTCCAATCGGGAGAGCCATGCTATTTAACCACCTTACAGTAAAATCAACAGCTAATGTGCATTGTAAAGGGTAAACCAAAGGAACCTCTGTACATATACCACAACGTATATACATAAGGGTTTTTTAGCAACATAAAAAGGCATGCATTTCATATATTATGCAATGTTCTATATATTTTTTTATTTTTCAGGGATTTGTTAAATGTTTTTTTACCCTAATGGACGTTGGAGATATTTTTTTGCCATTTGTTTAGGATATCAACCTTACAAAGGCTTCGACTCTTGAGTGTTTATTTCTTGCTTTCTATACACTTGGAAATACTTTTAAGACATTTCTAAGTTGGTTAACTATTTTTATTCTTTATTTTTTTTATTTAGAAAGCAATCCCTGTTTTATTCTTTTGAATATTTGTAATCTGTGTATTCACTTTTTTTTCATCCACAAAGCTTTTTATTTACCGAAAGGAAAAAATATACAGTCCAAGCAAATGACTTACCAAAATAAGCTCTTCACTGTTATTTGTTGACAAAAATAATACTCTTTAAGGTTCTTTTGTTGTGGTATCACTTTTTAACAATAGATTAAATCACATAACAAAATGAAAATGGAATTAAAAAACTAAAATTAAAGGAACATAATAGTTAAAGGGCCACTACACCCAAAATCTTTCTTTCATGATTCCGATAGAGAATAGAAATTTAAACAACATTACAATTTACTTCAATAATTTATTTTGTTTCATTTTTTTAAATATCCTTATTTGAAGAAAAAGCAATGCACATGGTGAGCCAATCATATGATGCTTCTATGTGCAGCAACCAATCAGCAGCTAGTGAGCATTTCTAGATATGCTTTTCATCAAAGAATATCAAGAGAATAAAACAAATTAGATAATATAAGTAAATTATAAAGATGTTTAACATTGCATTCTCTTTCTAAATCATAAAAGAAAAAATGTGGGTGGCATGTCCCTTTAAAATTAAAATGTGCAGGCAGCAATTACATGTGGGATAGCAGTCTTTTTGCAATGTAATAGTATTAAAAAAAATGCCTCTGGTAAAAACTAACACTGCTTTAAGTGCACGTGCGTACCAATTCTGTGTCTGTTCAGACAGTAGCTTATTTTGCCAGTCAAATAACAGCTGAGTGACCACTTTATTTGTCAATGTTCTCCTCATAATCACATCTCATTAATATCTACTGAACATGTCTAGGTCTTATTTTAGGCACAAGAGAGTTTGTCCATTACTTGGGGTTGAGTAGGGATGGGTGAACATTTCCCAACATTCAAAAAATTAAATGAATTTTAACACATTTGTTTGTTCGTTTCTAATTTCAAATGTTTATACAACATTCTAACATTGGTTTAAAGTAATAGTATTTCTAATGCTTTCTTTAAATGCAATATTCAATTTGAATTTTTCTAATAATTCAATTCAAATTATGCAATATTCGAATTCAAAAAATTCAAATTTATATATTTGTAATTGTATTTCTAATGCTTTTTTTATGTAATATTCAAATTATACAATATTCGAAATAGAAACATACCAATTTTATATATATGTTTCTATTATGTATCAATTTACTGAATTCCCTACCACATGAACTATTGAACTTCTGAATATTATTTGTTAATTTGAATGTTATATTCAAAATTTCGAATGTGGACATTCGACATCAAAAGTGACATTCAAAAACTGTAAATAACATTCGATTATAGAAATTCTAAGAATATTCGTTCTTATCAACATTTAATTATGTAAATCAAATTTCTACAATAACATTCGTTCTAACATTCAAATTCGAATATAAACACATAAGTACGTTGTTATTTTTCTAACAGAAAGGCTAGATTGGTGACTTTGGAGAACCCAGACAATAATCTATTGAAGATTTGCCTTCTTTAAAACTCTGATATGCAAATGTATAGGTAGTAATAAATGGGAAAGAACAGGTTTAGATGGAACAATAAGTAGACTGTAGAAATATAAGTGCAAGGAAACGTTAAATAATATTGAAGTACTTTTGTATATGCAAAGTATATGTCAGTAATTATGCACTGAATTGCAAAATATCTGCATCCAAAGTATTTGTTTCAAAAACATAATTGTCATTTTTTAATAAAGTTTGCTTTGTTTTGTAGTCTAGGACCTTAGCAAACCTCTTCTGTGACCAACAAGGGACAGATATGAATGAGCTCATGCACTGATGAAGCACTGTGTATAAAGTAGTAGGGTCAGAGATCAGAAGTTTGCTGGACACAATTAAAGCTCTCAGACCCAGCAGGAAAAAAACATTTCCCGAGTTAAATTACAAAAAGATGTCAGCAAAACAAATAATAACGCTATGAAACAGGTTTTACTGGGGTTTTTTTAATTACCGTATATTTTAATTTTAGTATCTTTTTAAATGGCTTTTAAGACAGAGAAAAATAATAAGGAAAAAAAGTAATTGGCCCCCTGTAATAAGGAAGAGATACATTATAATATAAAATGCTTAATTAAAGGAACATGCAGCCCAAATGTTTTCTTTCATTATTCAGACAGAGCATACATTTTTAAATATCTTTCAAATTAATTTATAATGTCTTAATTATCCTGATATCCTTTATTTGAAGTAGCATCAATTCACTACTTGGAGCTAGCTGATCACTTTAGCCAATGACAAGAGGCATACCTGTGCAGCCACCTATCACTAGCTAGCTCCTAGTAGTGCATTGTTTCTCCGGAGCCTATCTAGCTATGGTTTCAACAAAGGATACCAAGAGAATAAAGCAGATTAGATATCAGAAGTAAATTAGAAAGTTTTTCTAAAATTGTAGGCTCTCTCTGTATCATGAAAGTTAAATTTTTCCTTTTTCTGTCCCATTAAGGAAAAAACATAACATGGCAATATGCAATTATTTCACCTGTTTTTGCTGTAAAAGAAAACCTTTGAAAATTTAGTTCCACTCCCTCAAGAAAGGCTGGAGTGCCACAGTCATATTTAAGTATGTGGATATTTACCTGAGCCTTCATCATTCTTTGCAGTGATTGGTTAGCAAAGAGCACACACTAATTTACAAATACCCAAAATTGGCCAAAAACAATACAAAACAGAAAAATTAACACCACCAAACTTTTCAAGGGGTGCATCCCTGATCTTCTCTTGATTTGCAAAGCCTAATAAATTGTCATAACAAAAGAAAATTGTTTAATTACTTAAAAATATTTTTTTTGCAAAGCATTGCTTAAAGCGTAGGAATTAATGTTATATAATTCTGCACTAATTAAAGGGACTTTAAAGTTAAAATTAAACTTTCATGATTCAGATAGAGCATGCAATTTTAAATAACTTTCCAAATTACTTCAAATTTGCTTTGTTCTCTTGGTATCTTTCATTGAAGAGTAAAACTAGGTAGGTTTATAAGAGCTCAGGAGTGTGCATGTCTTTAGTACTCTATGGCAGGAGTGTTTTGAAACATTGTATAATAAAGCTAAAAATAATGTTGCAAAACACTGCTGCCATAGAGTACTAAAGACACGTGCACACTCCTGAGCTCTTATGAGCCTACCTAGTTTTACTCTCCAATTAAAGATACAAAAAGAACAAAGCAAATTTGATAACAGAAGTAAATTGGAAAGTTATTTAAAATTGCAAGATCTATCTGAATCATGAAAGTTTGATTTTGACTTTACTGTCCTTAAAGATTTAAGGCCCCCAAAGTTCACTTATCTTACCTGCATCGCCATCCTAATGAGTTTTTTTTTTTTTTTTTAAACTATGCCACCGACTTGTTGTCTAATCACAGCTCGCCCAGTCATACCATTCAGTTAAAAGTAGTGTTCTCCTGCACTGGGCAAAGCTGTCCGCTGCTTTACCCAGCATGGGAAAACTGTACATTTAGTGCAGAATTATTAACATTAATTCCTACATTTACTGTCCCTTTAATTGCTGATTTTTTACGTGTTCTATGTCCCTTTAAAGGGACAGTATACACTCATTTTCATATAACTGCATGTAATAGACACTACTATAAAGAATAAGATGCACAGATACAGATATAAAAATCCAGTATAAAATGGTTTAAAAACAGACTTGGAAGCTTTCAGTTTAGCTCTGTTGAAAAGGCAGATGGAAAGCCCACTGCAAGTGGGAAATAAGACACTCCCCCTTCTTTTGCATATGAAAAGACCCTTTACACAAACAGGAGCAAGCTGGAGAAGGTAGCTGACGGTATTCAAATAAAACTTTGGGGCTTGGTTAGGAGTCTGAAAATCAGAGCAATGTTATTTAAAAATAAGCAAAACTATACATTTAAAAAAAAAAAAAACTTTAGGGGCTATATAAATAGATCATCTACAAAACATTTATGCAAAGAAAAAAATGAGTGTATAAAGGCCCTTTAAATTTGAAGGAAAGATAGAAATAAGCTAATTAATGACAAGAATGAAAAACAAGAGGGAAAAGGATCTACCATATAGTAATATAATTACTCATGGAAATGTATCTCTGTGTTCAAAGTGATAGCAGGGTCACACCCATGTAAGATTATAATGTGCTTTTGGGAAATCCTTTCAAATAACACAGCGAGAGAGAAAACAGCTTTGTGTGTTGTAAAAACCTTTATTTCCACAAGAATAACAGACGTCCTTCGAACTGGCATACATTCTAAATATTTATTACCAGAAAAAGTTGGTCACACTAAATGGCTTACAACAATGAAATGGACATACCCCCTGCCTGAAACATGCTCTAATTGGGCAATATCTGGAGTGGGAAAATAACTTTTCTCACCTTCCAAAATCATGTTGCTGAAAGAAAGGAAAAGAAAGAGGTTTTGTATTAAACTATGTGGGTCTGACTCTGGGCAATGTACATTAAGTGGTCAAATGAACAAAAGTGTTCAAAGTAAAATCTACTATATTATTCATGTGGGGTAAAAGTGAAAGAAAATGTGTACATATTTTTTTATTCAGCAAATTTCTCAGCAACTTTTTTTTTATGAAGACCTTAAAGGGACATGCCAGCCTCATTTTTTCTTTTATGGTTTAGAAAGAGAATGCAATGTTATACATCTTTCTAATTTACTTATATTATCTAATTTGTTTTATTCTCTTGATATTATTTGATGAAAAGCATATCTAGATATGCTCACTAGCTGCTGATTGGTTGCTGCACATAGAGGCATCATGTGATTGGCTCACCATGTGCATTGTTTTTTCTTCAAATAAGGATATTTAAAAAATGAAGCAAAATAAATTATGGAAGTAAATTGTAATGTTGTTTAAATTTCTATTCTCTATCTGAATCATGAAAGAAAGATTTTGGGTTTAGTGGCCCTTTAATACTTAACTGTTTATTCAAAATTAATGTTTCTTTATTTACAAAATGGGAATATACATAGATTTGTTGTATTGCTGAATAAAATGTGCAAAATGTTTCTGTACTGCAAATCACTATCAAAATGAATCAGTTAACATATATGACCTTCAACAAGTGATTTAATCTCTAAACCACCAAATTAGTTTTTCCTGAATCATGCACATTTACATTTTTTGATTAGGAATTCACTAGATCAATTATACAACTATCCCAAGCATATTGAAAAGAAGTCCAGCAGAGTCTCTTTTTGGGTAAGCTGACTATATTGCCGCTTTAAAAAGGGACACCTATGAAAAATACATATGTTAGGGCTGTATTTAGGGCTGTTTAAAGAAATGTTTTGTATAAGAACCCTGACATATGTATTTTTCATATGTGTCCCTTTTTAAAGTGGCAATATGGTCACCCTATTTTTGGGAGTAGTTTAAAAGTAAATACTTTATTAAACAAATAGTTTAAAACAACAGGAATAGGATAATAAAATCCATGGCCATACAAAAATGTATCAGGACCGGTGCAAGGTTTTTTGGCTACCCAGGCGAGGATACATTTTGCCCCCCCCCCCCCCTCCAAATACATAGCCTCCTATTGCTGGTTTATGACAAAGTGTTACAGAGATATGCTAAAAAACCTACATATAACAATTTAATCTATAATTATAGAGAATATAATTTCCCATTGCCACATACAATCACTGATTGTTAATCTGAAAATCTGCATAACAAATCAAACAGTGGTAGTGCTGTAAAACAAAAATATATCTATCTATATAAATAGATAGATATACATATATTTATAAGCATATCAGTAAGAGATGTATAATTCAATATAATAAAGTAATTATAGTTCATGTTAAGCAAAACAAGGCCAGAAGACATAATAACCATTGTAAAACTAAGGGAGTGCAGAGCTAGGTTTAAAAGTGCCTGCTTTTGATGCTTATCACTTTGGCTGTCAAAAAGACAAAGCAATTTGTTGCAAACATCTGCCTGGCAAGAGGTTAAAAGAACATTTTTGGCTGCACCACTGTAAATTATGTACAACATTCTTGTAACAACATTAGCATGAGGTTTCCATTGCAACCACTCAAATTAACACTAAGCTTATGGGCTAGCAGATACATTTGAAGGTTGAAGTTCTTATGTAATGCTTTTGTGGTAACTTGAAAGAAGTCTTCTTTTTTCTTTTCTTCAATTACATCTGCAGGTTCCAGGTGCCTATTTGTATTTCCCAAAAGAGTTAAAAAGACCCAATCCCAGTCCTCGCTTACATAGTATATCATAGGGAGTTATATCATATGCATTGTACCATATGCATTAGACCATATGCATTAGACCATATGAATTATACAATATGCATTATACAATAAGCATTAGACCATATGAATTATACCATAAGCATTATACCATAAGCATTATACCATAAGCATTATACCATATGCATTATACCATAAGCATTATACCATAAGCATTATACCATATGCATTATACCATATGCATTATACCATAAGCATTATACCATATGCATTAGACCATGAGCATTATACCATAAGCATTATACCATAAGCATTATACCATATGAATTATACCATAAGCATTATACCATAAGCATTATACCATATGAATTATACCATAAGCATTATACCATAAGCATTATACCATAAGCATTATACCATATGCATTATACCATATGCATTATACCATAAGCATTATACCATATGCATTAAACCATAAGCATTATACCAAAAGCATTATACCATATGCATTAAACCATAAGCATTATACCATAAGCATTATACCATATTAATTATACCATATGCATTAAACCATAAGCATTATACCATATGAATTATACCATAAGCATTATAAAATAAGCATTATACCATAAGCACTAAACCATAAGCACTAAACCATAAGCACTAAACCATAAGCATTAAACCATAAGCATTATACCATAAGCATTATACCATAAGCATTAAACCATATGCATTATACCATAAGCCTTATACCATATGAATTATACCATAAGCATTATAAAATAAGCATTATACCATAAGCATTATACCATAAGCATTATACCATATGAATTATACCATAAGCATTATAAAATAAGCATTATACCATAAGCACTAAACCATAAGCACTAAACCATAAGCATTAAACCATAAGCATTAAACCATAAGCATTATACCATAAGCATTAAACCATATGCATTATACCATAAGCATTATACCATATGCATTATCCATAAGCATTATACCATATGAATTATACCATATGCATTATACAATAAGCATTATACCATAAGCATTATACCATATGTATTATACCATATGCATTATACCATATGCATTATACCATATGCATTATACCATATGTATTATACAATAAGCATTATACCATAAGCATTATACCATATGCATTATACCATATGTATTATACAATAAGCATTATACCATATGCATTATACAATATGTATTATACAATAAGCATTATACCATAAGCATTATACCATAAGCATTATACCATATGCATTATACCATATGTATTATACAATAAGCATTATACCATATGAATTATACAATAAGCATTATACCATATGAATTATACAATAAGCATTATACCATATGAATTATACCATATGCATTATACAATAAGCATTATACCATATGCATTATACCATATGCATTATACCATATACATTATGCCAGTGATTTGCAACCTTTTTTACATTAAAAAATCCTGTGGCACACCACCATCCCAAAATTTTACAAAATCACACATTGTAGCCTAATACAGGATATATATATATATATATATATATATATATATATATATATATATATATATATATATATATATATATACAGTATATATATATATATATATATATATATATATATATATAACAGAATTTATGCTTACCTGATAAATTACTTTCTCCAACGGTGTGTCCGGTCCACGGCGTCATCCTTACTTGTGGGATATTCTCTTCCCCAACAGGAAATGGCAAAGAGTCCCAGCAAAGCTGGTCACATGATCCCTCCTAGGCTCTGCCCACCCCAGTCATTCGACCGACGGACAGGAGGAAATATATATAGGAGAAACCATATGATACCGTGGTGACTGTAGTTAGAGAAAATAATTCATCAGACCTGATTAAAAAACCAGGGCGGGCCGTGGACCGGACACACCGTTGGAGAAAGTAATTTATCAGGTAAGCATAAATTCTGTTTTCTCCAACATTGGTGTGTCCGGTCCACGGTGTCATCCTTACTTGTGGGAACCAATACCAAAGCTTTAGGACACGGATGAAGGGAGGGAGCAAATCAGGTCACCTAAATGGAAGGCACCACGGCTTGCAAAACCTTTCTCCCAAAAATAGCCTCCGAAGAAGCAAAAGTATCAAATTTGTAAAATTTGGCAAAAGTGTGCAGTGAAGACCAAGTCGCTGCCTTACATATCTGGTCAACAGAAGCCTCGTTCTTGAAGGCCCATGTGGAAGCCACAGCCCTAGTGGAGTGAGCTGTGATTCTTTCAGGAGGCTGCCGTCCGGCAGTCTCATAAGCCAATCGGATAATGCTTTTAAGCCAAAAGGAAAGAGAGGTAGAAGTCGCTTTTTGACCTCTCCTTTTACCAGAATAAACAACAAACAAGGAAGATGTTTGTCTGAAATCTTTAGTAGCCTCTAAATAGAATTTTAGAGCACGGACTACGTCCAAATTGTGTAACAAACGTTCCTTCTTTGAAACTGGATTCGGACACAAAGAAGGTACAACTATCTCCTGGTTAATATTTTTGTTGGAAACAACTTTCGGAAGAAAACCAGACTTAGTACGCAAAACCACCTTATCTGCATGGAACACCAGATAGGGCGGAGAACACTGCAGAGCAGATAACTCTGAAACTCTTCTAGCAGAAGAAATTGCAACCAAAAACAAAACTTTCCAAGATAGTAACTTAATATCTACGGAATGTAAGGGTTCAAACGGAACCCCTTGAAGAACTGAAAGAACTAGATTTAGACTCCAGGGAGGAGTCAAAGGTCTGTAAACAGGCTTGATCCTAACCAGAGCCTGAACAAATGCTTGAACATCTGGCACGGCTGCCAGTCTTTTGTGAAGTAAAACAGATAAAGCAGAGATCTGTCCCTTCAGAGAACTTGCAGATAATCCTTTCTCCAAACCTTCTTGTAGAAAGGATAGAATCTTAGGAATTTTTATCTTGTTCCATGGGAATCCTTTAGATTCACACCAACAGATATATTTTTTCCATATTTTATGGTAAATTTTTCTAGTTACAGGCTTTCTAGCCTGAATCAGAGTATCTATTACAGAATCTGAAAACCCACGCTTTGATAAAATCAAGCGTTCAATCTCCAAGCCGTCAGTTGGAGGGAAACCAGATTCGGATGTTCGAATGGACCCTGAACAAGAAGGTCCTGTCTCAAAGGTAGCTTCCATGGTGGAGCCGATGACATATTCACCAGGTCTGCATACCAAGTCCTGCGTGGCCACGCAGGAGCTATCAAGATCACAGAGGCCCTCTCCTGATTGATCCTGGCTACCAGCCTGGGGCTGAGAGGAAACGGTGGGAATACATAAGCTAGGTTGAAGGTCCAAGGTGCTACTAGTGCATCTACTAGAGTCGCCTTGGGATCCCTGGATCTGGACCCGTAGCAAGGAACCTTGAAGTTCTGACGAGACGCCATCAGATCCATGTCTGGAATGCCCCATAATTGAGTTATTTGGGCAAAGATTTCCGGATGGAGTTCCCACTCCCCCGGATGGAATGTCTGACGACCCAATTTTCCACTCCTGGGATGTGGATCGCAGACAAGTGGCAGGAGTGATCCTTCAGGAGTGATCCTCCGCCCATTGAATTATCTTGGTCACTTCTTTCATCGCCAGGGAACTCCTTGTTCCCCCCTGATGATTGATATATGCAACGGTCGCCATGTTGTCTGACTGAAACCTTATGAATTTGGCCTTTGCTAGTTGAGGCCAAGCTCTGAGAGCATTGAATATCGCTCTCAGTTCCAGAATGTTTATCGGGAGAAGAGACTCTTCCCGAGACCATAGACCCTGAGCTTTCAGGGATTCCCAGACCGCGCCCCAGCCCACTAGGCTGCCGTCGGTCGTGACAATGACCCACTCTAGTCTGCGGAAGCTCATTCCCTGTGACAGATTGTCCAGGGTCAGCCACCAACGGAGTGAATCTCTGGTCTTTTGATCTACTTGAATCGTCGGAGACAAGTCTGTATAATCCCCATTCCACTGTCTGAGCATGCACAGTTGTAATGGTCTTAGATGAATTCGTGCAAAAGGAACTATGTCCATTGTTGCAACCATCAATCCTATTACTTCCATGCACTGCGCTATGGAAGGACGAGGAACAGAATGAAGTACTTGACAAGAGCTTAGAAGTTTTGATTTTCTGACCTCTGTCAGAAAAATCCTCATTTCTAAGGAATCTATTATTGTTCCCAAGAAGGGAACTCTTGTTGACGGGGACAGAGAACTTTTTTCTTTGTTCACCTTCCATCCGTGAGATCTGAGAAAGGCTAGGACGATGTCCGTATGAGCCTTTGCTTTTGACAGGGACGACGCTTGAATCAGGATGTCGTCCAAGTAAGGTACTACTGCAATGCCCCTTGGTCTTAGAACCGCTAGAAGGGACCCTAGTACCTTTGTGAAAATCCTTGGAGCAGTGGCTAATCCAAATGGAAGTGCCACAAACTGGTAATGCTTGTCCAGAAAAGCGAACCTTAGGAACTGATGATGTTCCTTGTGGATAGGAATATGTAGGTACGCATCCTTTAAATCCACGGTAGTCATAAATTGATTTTCCTGGATAGTAGGTAGGATCGTTCGAATAGTTTCCATTTTGAACGATGGTACCCTGAGAAATTTGTTTAGGATCTTTAGATCCAAAATTGGTCTGAATGTTCCCTCTTTTTTGGGAACTATGAACAGATTGGAATAAAATCCCATTCCTTGTTCTCTTATTGGAACTGGATGTATCACTCCCATCTTTAACAGGTCTTCTACACAATGTAAGAATGCCTGTCTCTTTATTTGGTTTGAAGATAATTGAGACCTGTGGAACCTTCCCCTTGGGGGTAGTTCCTTGAATTCCAGGAGATAACCTTGAGAAACTATTTCTAGCGCCCAAGGATCCTGAACATCTCTTGCCCAAGCCTGAGCAAAGAGAGAAAGTCTGCCCCCCACTAGATCCGGTCCCGGATCGGGGGCTATCCCTTCATGCTGTTTTGGTAGCAGTGGTAGGCTTCTTGGCCTGCTTACCCTTGTTCCAGCCTTGCATTGGTTTCCAGGCTGGTTTGGGTTGTGAAGTATTACCCTCTTGCTTAGAGGATACAGAATTAGAGACTGGTCCGTTTCTGCGAAAGGGACGAAAATTAGGCTTATTTTTAGCCTTAAAAGACCTATCCTGTGGGAGGGCGTGGCCCTTTCCCCCAGTGATGTCTGAAATAATCTCTTTCAAATCAGGTCCAAATAATGTTTTACCTTTGAAAGGAATGTTAAGCAATTTTGTCTTGGAAGACACATCCGCTGACCAAGACTTTAGCCAAAGCGCTCTGCGCGCCACGATAGCAAACTCTGAATTTTTCGCCGCTAATCTAGCTAATTGCAAAGCGGCATCTAAAACAAAAGAGTTAGCCAATTTAAGTGCTTGAACTCTGTCCATAACCTCCTCATACGAAGATTCTTTACTGAGCGACTTTTCTAGTTCCTCGAACCAGAAACACGCTGCCGTAGTGACAGGAACAATGCATGAAATTGGTTGTAGAAGGTAACCTTGCTGTACAAAAATCTTTTTAAGCAAACCCTCTAATTTCTTATCCATAGGATCTTTGAAAGCACAACTATCTTCGATAGGAATAGTAGTGCGTTTGTTTAGAGTAGAAACTGCCCCCTCCACCTTGGGGACTGTCTGCCATAAGTCCTTTCTGGGGTCGACTATAGGAAATAATTTCTTAAATATAGGGGGGGGAACAAAAGGTATGCCGGGCCTTTCCCACTCTTTATTTACTATGTCCGCCACCCGCTTGGGTATAGGAAAAGCGTCGGGGGGCACCGGAACCTCTAGGAACTTGACTTACATAATTTTTCTGGAATGACCAAATTGTCACAATCATCCAGAGTAGATAACACCTCCTTAAGCAGTGCGCGGAGATGTTCTAATTTAAATTTAAATGTGACAACATCAGGTTCAGCTTGATGAGAAATTTTTCCTGAATCTGAAATTTCTCCATCAGACAAAACCTCCCTCATGGCCCCTTGAGATTGGTGTGAGGGTATGTCAGAACAGTTATCATCAGCGTCCTCTTGCTCTTCAGTGTTTAAAACAGAGCAATCGCGCTTTCTCTGATAAGTAGGCATTTTGGATAAAAGATTTGCTATGGAGTTATCCATTACAGCCGTTAATTGTTGCATGGTAATAAGTATTGGCGCACTAGATGTACTAGGGGCCTCCTGTGTGGGCATAACTGGTGTAGACACAGTAGGGGATGATGTAGTATCATGTTTACTCCCCTCATTTGAGGAATCATCTTGGGCAATATCATTATCTGTGGCATTACTGTCCTTACTTTGTTTGGACACTATGGCACAATTATCACATAAATTTAAATGGGGAGACACATTGGCTTTCATACATATAGAACATAGCTTATCTGATGGTACAGACATGTTAAACAGGCTTAAACTTGTCAACAAAGCACAAAAAACGTTTTAAAATAAAACCGTTACTGTCACTTTAAATTTCAAACTGAAAACACTTTATTACTGAATATGTGAAAAAGTATGAAGGAATTGTTCAAAATTCACCAAAATTTCACCACAGTGTCTTAAAGCATTAAAAGTATTGCACACCAAATTTCAGAGCTTTAACCCTTAAATGAACGGAACCGGAGCCGTTTTCAAATTTAACCCCTATACAGTCCCAGCTATATGCTTTGCTGAGACCCAACCAAGCCCAGAGGGGAATACGATACCAAATAACGCCTTCTAGAAGCTTTTTTAATGATTCTTAGATCCTCACACATGCATCTGCATGCCTTGCTCTCCAAAAACAACTGCGCAGTAATGGCGCGAAAATGAGGCTCAGTCTATAACTAAAAAGGCCCCCAGACTAAAAAAGGTGTCCAACACAGTGCCTGCCGTTTTTTAAACGTTCCCCAAGATTATAATGCCAATTATTAGCTAGAATCTGCATAATATGCCCCAATAAAGCAATCGTTTTAGCCCATAAAAATGTCTACCAGTTTTTAAGCCCTTTTTTAAGCCCTTTATTCTTTTATATTTGACTAAGAAAATGGCTTACCGGTCCCCATGAGGGGAAATGACAGCCTTCCAGCATTACATGGTCTTGTTAGAAATATGGCTAGTCATACCTTAAGCAGAAAGGTCTGCTAACTGTTTCCCCCAACTGAAGTTACTTCATCTCAACAGTCCTGTGTGGAAACAGCAATCGATTTTAGTTACTGTCTGCTAAAATCATCTTCCTCTTACAAACAGAAATCTTCATCCTTTTCTGTTTCAGAGTAAATAGTACATACCAGCACTATTTTAAAATAACAAACACTTGATAGAAGAATAAAAACTACATTTAAACACCAAAAAACTCTTAACCATCTCCGTGGAGATGTTGCCTGTGCAACGGCAAAGAGAATGACTGGGGTGGGCGGAGCCTAGGAGGGATCATGTGACCAGCTTTGCTGGGACTCTTTGCCATTTCCTGTTGGGGAAGAGAATATCCCACAAGTAAGGATGACGCCGTGGACCGGACACACCAATGTTGGAGAAATATATATATATATATATATATATATATACATGCTGTACTGTGCCGTCATGCCATGCCTCCTACAAACTATACATGACATATTGACATTCATTCACAAACAATCATAATGATTGTCTGTGAATGAATGTCAATGTCATGGTTGTAAATGATGCCTGATGAGCCTGTCACATACCTCCCAATATTTCAAAATTTGAAAGAGGGACACCCCCTCACTGTTGTCAGTCTGCCGCGGCACACCTGAGGATCTCTCACGGCACACTGGTTGAAAAACACTGCATTATACCATATGCATTATTCCATATGTACTCTGCCAACCTAGATTGCTACTGTGCAGAAAAAAGTCAGCATAAAGAAATTAAGTAAGGGAAATATTGTAGTTCATGTAGAACAATATATGTAAGACCATTGCTAGTCATCATGCTATGTGTAAGCTGTAAACCTCTCCTGGATTTATGGAAACTGTCCCAAGTTTTCTCTCACAAATGGTTCCATGTAATGTGTTTAACCCCTGCTGCTGCACAGACATAAAAAAACAGAATTCTAAGTACACCTCACTGGGCCCCAGGGCAAAGTCATACTGTTGTATGATTTTGCCCTAGGTCTCATTGAGGTGTACTTAGATAGTACCCCAGGCCATGCGGCGTACTGGTTCTTATGGCCTCTGTACTCTTATAATGTGTATGCCCGATCTGGCCTCCAGGCCCTTCAGAGACCCCCACCATTCCTAGAAATGCCCGCTCTGGCCCCCTCAAAGACCCCCAACATTACTACCTCACTCGTCTCTTCACTCATCGTCTGCGGGCTTGGCTGGCCGTCTCCATCTTGGGCATCATCACTCACCTCACGTGGCTCTTAGAGTTAGAGATGGTGCAGTGTGTGAGCCTCATTCACGTGGTGTCATCAGGCTCATCCCGCATGATTTCTCCCTCTCAGAGTGAGTCATAGTAGACAGGCAGCGGCAGGCAGCGCAGCTGCACAAGTGAGCTCTGCCTCCTCCACTCTGACACCATACGCACGTGCGCCCACTTTCCCATAGGCTATAAGCGATAGCTGGGCCAGCCCAGGGACAGGTGTCAGGAAGTTGTAACTAGTTAGAATAAGTTCAGTTGTGTTGCAGGCACAGGGACCAAGCTTAGCCAGATCCAGCGGGCACAGGGAATGAAATGAAAGAAATGATTGACAAATAAATAATAAACTGCAGTCGGCACCGCTCTCAGCGCCCCCCTGCTGGTACACAAGGCGGCTGCCTAAACTGCCTTATACAAAATGCAAGCCCCAAGCATATACACCCATTTTTTTATTTTTTTAAAAGGTAGAAAATTAAATTGCAAAAAAAAAAAATGAATGGCAGAGTTCAGAATCAAACATTAAAAAGCATGGATATGCCTACGTTAAATGGACAGTCTACTTCAGAATTTGTATTGCTTAAAAAGATAGATAATCCCTTTATTACCCATTCTCCAGTTTTGCATAACCAACACAGTTATATTAATACACTTTTTACCTCTGTGATTATTTTATATCTAAGCCTCTGCAGACTGCACCCTTATTTCAGTTATTTTGAGAGACTTGCATTGTAGACAATCGATGCTGACTCCTAGGTAACTCCACGGGAGCACTATATGACACACATTAACTAGTGATGATGTCTAGCTTTAAAAAAACTGTCAGAATGCACTGAGATAAAAGGTGGCCTTCAAGAGCTTAGGAATTAGCATATGAGCCTACCTAGGTTTAGTTTTAAACAAAGAATACCAAGGGAACAAGGCAAATTTGATGAAGAAAGTAAATTGGAAAGTTGTTTAAAATTGCATGCCCTATCTGAATCATGAAAGTTTAATTTTGACCAGACTCTCCCTTAAAATTCCCCAACCAAAGAATATGATATTATATTATTATATACACATAAAAAGGAAAACAACTGCACAACTAAAATGATGATATATCTATTTTGCATTCTGTATTTTCTAGGAATCAGGGGCGTTGTGTAGAGGGTTTAGTGGAGATTTTTGACATGCTGGTCACAACAGCTACACGATTTCGCATGATGAGGTTACGTGGAGAAGAATTTATTTGTATGAAATCTATTATTCTTCTTAATTCTGGTAAGTAAAAAAATATACAAATATGTAGGAACAGGGTTGAATGTTTATTGAATTACAAAAGTTTTTTTTTGCAGTTGATATGCTGTTTTCATCTTCAAATGCATTCTGGACCATAAGTCTCGTAGTTTTCAAAAAATTAGTCCTATACCTTGAATGTAGAACACTCACCAGCAGTATTCCAGTCCATCATGAACACTTTTACACCATTTTTTGTACATGTGTTTTAAATGTCTAGTTCAAATTATCTGATTAATTTTTTTTTAAAAAAAGCTCTATGTATTCTTCGTTTAACACAAATGTTAAAAAATTTAAAAAGATAACACTACTGAACTATTATAAACATTCCCAACTAAATATATTCAGTTTTGGACATTGTAAAAATTTGGATAAAAATTGAACACAAAATGAATACATAACACGATTAACCTTTTTACAAATATTTATGAAACTGTAATTAAACAGGCACGTAGTATTGAATCAATGTTTGCCTATGATGATAATCTAAAGATCCTGTGTTGGTCTACACAAATCCTGCAAAACCCTTGCTTATAGGTTTTTTAAACCAAATAAAAACATTTATGCTTATCTGATAAATTCATTTATTTCATGCTGGTGAGAGTCCATGATTAATTTCTCCTGGGAATTACTCTTCTTTACCACTAGGAGGAGGCAAAGATTCCCTGACCCCAAAAGCTCTATAAAAACCCTCCCAAATCACATGTACCTCAGTTTAATGCACTGTATAGCCAACCAAAACAAAGTAAGAAAAAGGAATAAGAGCCATAAAAGAAGCAGGAGCCTGCAAAACCCTTCCACCAGCAAACAACCACTAGACAGCCAAACCAGTACTGAAACATATCAGTAGAGAACCCCTCTATCTGAAGAATAAAATGCACATCTTCATTCTTAGACCACCTCTAGTGGAGGCAAAGTAAAGACTGAGGTACATGTGAGGTGGGAGGGGTTTTATAGAGCTCTTTTGGGTTGGGAATCTTTGTCTCCTCCTAGTAGTATAATTATAAGGAAAAAAAGGATTGTGGACTCTCAACACCTGTATGAAAGAAATCTATATGTTCTGAATGTATTTAGAAAAAAAATATTGCAACATCACTGAGAAAAAATCACAAAATTTAACAAAATGTGTTTGTCCCTAGAGCTGTGTTTATGTACTACATAGATAGACTTCCACTCTTGAGGACACAGGCATCACAAAAAATGTCTAAAAACTTTACAAAACAATCAAATTAAATGAAAAACAGCTTCTATTAAAAAAAGTCCAGAAGTTCAAGAAAATAAAATTAAAAGTTAAAAAAAGAAAGCTGTGAGATGAAAAAACTTTTTTTCCCCAGTCAGTGCCTTTTTTGTCCTTGTCAACGAGACTACTTTAACATAAAAGACATGGGAATATTTAAAGGGATAGGAAAGTCAAAATTAAATTAGCAAGAATCAGAGAGATAATGCAATTTTAAGACACTATTAAAATCCCTTCTATTTTCGAATGTGCTTTGTTCTCTTGGTATCCATTGTTAAAAATAATTATGCACATATCCTACACTAATGGAAAATAGCTGGTGATTGGCTCCTTCATACATTTGTCTCTTGTGATTGACTAACTAGATGTGTTCAGCTATCAGCCAGTAGTGCAATGTTGTTCCTTCAGCAAAGGATAACAAGAGAATGAAGCATATTTAACGCTAAAAATAAATTTGAAAGTGGTTTAAAATTTTATGTTCTATCCAAATCATGAATTTCATTTTTGGGGTTTCCTGTCACTTTAACATTGACAAGCACTTATAGACCAATTTTGCCAATATGTTTCTAACGTGTAGCAGTTGTATTTGTATTTTTTTTTTAACGAATCTCAATCGATGTACAAGCTATCATGCATTGGCAGGCCATTTAACACAACTATCTACAGTATGTTAACCCCTTAACGACCACAACGTACCCTTACGTCGTTGGTCGTTAAGGGTTTTTCAGGTCATATTAGCGCAGGTCAAAATAGCAATCCCCATTCAAAGAAGTCATTAAGGGGTTAATAACGGGAATGCTCCCTGACAATTGGCTTGAAAAGATAGGTGAAATGATCCTTAATGGATTACAAGCATGGTCAACAATAAGACTCCTTGGCAGCCTAATGTGTGTTTGACAATCTAGTCTATTATGTAGATCAGTGTTTCTCAACCAAGGTCCTCAAATACCCCTAACAGGCCAGATTTTCATGATATCTGAACTAGTGCACAGATGAAATAATCAACTGATGGGTGAGAGCAGGGTAGTAACCATGGTTACTGATCAGCTGATTATTTCACTAGTGCACTGGTTTAGATATTAAGAAAATCTGACCTGTTATGGAATAATTGAGGACCATAGTTAAGAAACATTGATTTAGATAACTGAATTTATGTCAGTAAATACAGTATGTATGTAGGTAAACTTGCGTTCATTATCCTCCAAAATTACTTCCTTTACCGATTAAATTACACAGTGTGTATATATTTGATAATGAACTTTGTTTAAAGGGATAGAAAGGTCAAAATTTAAATATGCATTTCAATTTTAAACAGAAACATTTTGGAATCTATTTCCATTAGCAAAAATACTTATAGTAACAGTTATTGATGTTTTTCAGCGGTCTACACACATATGCAGTGATTGGTGTCTATTGCTTCTGTGAAGCCTTTATTTGTGTTACACAAGCGACTGCTTGTAGGGTGCATATGGGCCTTTAAAGCATATGTGAATATGCACCTGAAAAACTAGAAACATTTTTGCTATTAAAACTTTAGTAAAAATGCTTCTATTAAAAAATTAAATGCACCCACGTGCATTTCATTTTTTACCTTTCTAACGCTTTAAGCAAGTGACAAAAAATGCTTTTTAAATTAATAAAGATACATCATTTGGATATGATGTATAACCCTACCCTAGATAATTTAAAATTAATTGTCCATTGTCATATTAAAGGGACATGAAACCCAAAATTTTTATTTTATGCTTTAGATAGAGCATACAATTTTCCAGTTTACTTCTATTATCAAATTTGCTTTGTTCTTTTTTATCCTTTGTAGCTCCCAGCAGTACTGGGAGCTAGCTTCTGATTGGTGGTTACACACATGCCGGCATGAAAACGAGGCTCCCTTTGGAGCCTATGGAAATGCGCTCTTGTGAGAACACATTTACGCGCAATGGTATTACTGAGTGAAGTGCAAATATTGCGCACTTGTAAGCACAATATTGCACTCCACTCAAAACCTGGCCCTTAATCTTTTATTTTGTCACAATGGGCAGACTACGCACTATTTTTCTATCGCTATTTTGTCGCTTTTCAGCTTTCATAAGTATTGTTTTTGACAATATTTACATCTATTGTTTGTTAAAACACTGTTTCCATTTTGACGTGAACTTAAAGGGACATGAAACCAAAATGTTTATTTCCTGATTTAGGTAGAACATACAATTTTAAACAACTTTCCAATTTACTTCTATTATCAAATTTGTTTCATTCTCTTGGTATCAATTGTTGAAGGAGCAGCAATGCACTACTGGTTTCTGACTGAACACATGGGTGAGCCAATGGCAATCAGTATATATATGCAGCTACCAATCAGCAGCTAGAACCTGGGTTATTTGCTTCTCCTGAGCTTAGCTAGATACATCTTTCAGCAAAGGATAACAAGAGAAGGAAGCAAATTAAATAATAGAAGTAAATTGGAAAGTTGTTTAACATTGTATGCTCTGTCTAAATCCTGAATGTCTAATTATGACTCTACTGTCCCTTTAAAACAACAATCCTAGCTCATTCAGAAGAGTGAATTTTAAAGTGCTTGCCCTACATTATTAAACTCACAAATACTTGTTCCAGTTTACAAGTTCTATAATGCAGGAGCAAACACTTTGAAAGGTACTTTTGTGAATAAGTTTGGACTTTTAAAGGTTACAAAGTAATGTAATTGATTAAACCTTCCTATATTTCCAATATTTTTGTGCACTTAAATTTTAGGGTAATTGTATTTGCTATATCTATCCTCATAACTTGATTTGCTAAATACAAGCATATTATGTAGACTATTTTATTTTCAATATTTTCAATGATAGTTAATCATAAAGAGAAAAATCCAATTTAAACATTTGTGACTGATAGAGCATATCATTTTAAATAACATTCCAATTTACTTTTTTTCATCCATTTTTTCTGCATTCTCTTTGTATCTTTTTGTTGAAGGAGCAGCAAAAAACTACTGGGAGCTAGCTAAACTCATTGGGTGGAACAATGACAAGGGGCATATGGGTGCAGACAACAATCAACAGCTAGCTCCCAGTACTACATTGCTGCTCCTGAGCCTACCTAATTATGCTGTTCAACAAAGGATAATATTAATCATATTCTGCTCCTTATATTGCATTTCCAATGTTAGACCACTGTATGAATCTTGGGTTCCTGTCTTGTCTTCATACAACCTGCTTTCTGTTTCTTATTCTGACTTCTGACCAATCAGCACCCTCTATCTCTTTATTCCTTGTATGAGTTTTTCTGACATATTCAAAAGTATTATTGGTTAACATTGTTGTCTATGGGCTCCATTTATGAAGCAGCGGATAATACTTTGGAGGTCCATAATTTCAGGTTCACCTGAAATGGAAGTTAAGAAGCAGCGGTCATAAAACCGCTGTTCCTTAACCTGGCCGCCACCTTTTAGGTGGCAGATTGAAATTATCCCGATACGATGGGGATGATTGACAGCCCCTGCTCGAGACCTATTGGCCGCCAGTAAGCAGATGGTGGCATTGCACAAGCATTTCACTATAGCAAATCATGTCCACTCGACATTTAATAAATCTACCCCTATATCTCTATGAATATGTCACATTGTTTCCTATAAGACTACTCTGACTTTTAAATATTATTTAAAATAAAGTTGTGCTTTTCAAGATATTTGGCCACATGTTTATGTTTGAATAATCCGACACTTAGGACTTCAACACTTCCCTATCAAAGTTACGCTAACGTTCGTCTATGTCTGCGTCAGCAAAAAAAATTGCAAAGGTTACTTCTAACTTTAAAATATCTCTTTTGCCTCCTTTACCTCTCTTTTTGCTCTGCATTGGACACTAGACAACCTACATGGCTCAGCATGCTAAGGCACTGTGGTTGAGCTCTGTAGCACCCAAGGTTTGCAGGTTTGATCCCCGGCGAGGTCCACTCAGCCTTTCATCCTTCCGGGGTCAATAAAATGAGCAGCACCTTGAGACCCTTACGGGTGATTAGCCGCGCTTTACAAGTACCCAATACAGACATATTAATAAAAAGGCACTGCTTTGTACATTCTAGACAGCTGGTCTTTAGAGGATCTGGGCTGTGGAGTTACAGCAATAAACAAGGATTCATTGTATCTCCAAACACTCTTTTAAATGACCACTAATTGTGCATTGAGAGGGTTTTCATTGAAATCTAACGGCTAGATTTAGAGTTTTGTCGGTAAAGACCCGCGTAGCTAACGCAGCTTTTTTTTCCAACGCACCCTTAAGACAACGCTGGTATTTAGAGTTGTCTAAAGGGCTGTGTTAGGCTCCAAAAAGGGTGCGTTGAGCAGAATTTACCGCCACTTCAACCCTCAATACCAGTGTTGCTTACGGTAGCGGTAAGCTGGCAAAACGTGTTCGTGCACGATTCCCCCATAGGAAACAATGGGGCAGTTTGGGAAGAAAAAAAACCTAACACCTGCAAAAAAGCAGCGTTAAGCTCCCAACGCAGCCCCATTGTTTCCTATGGGGAAACACTTTCTAAGTCTGCACCTAACACCCTAACATGAACCCCAAGTCTAAACACCCCTAACCTTACACTTTTTAACCCCTAATCTGCCGCCCCCGCTATCGCTGACACCTGCATTATATTATTAACCCCTAATCTGCCGCTCCGTACACCGCCGCAACCTACATTATCGTTATGAACCCCTAATCTGCTGCCCCTAACACCGCCGACCCCTATATTATATTTATTAACCCCTAATCTGCCCCCCCAAAGTCGCCGCTACCTACCTACACTTATTAAACCCTAATCTAACCGGACCTAGCTGCCACTATAATAAATGTATTAACCCCTAAACCGCCGCACTCCCGCCTCGCAAACACTATAATAAATAGTATTAACCCCTAATCTGCCCTCCCTAACATCGCCGCCACCTAACTTCAAGTATTAACCCCTAATCTGCCGAATGGACCTCACCGCTACTATAATAAATGTATTAACCCCTAAAGCTAAGTCTAACCCTAACACCCCCTAAATTAAATATAATTTTAATCTAACAAAATAAATTAAATCTTATTAACTAAAGTATTCCTATTTAAAACTAAATACTTACCTGTAAAATAAACCCTAATATAGCTACAATATACAAATAATTATATTGTAGCTATTTTAGGATTTATATTTATTTTACAGGCAACTTTGTATTTATTTTAACTAGGTACAATAACTATTAAATAGTTATTTACTATTTAATAGCTACCTAGTTAAAATAATTACAAAATTACCTGTAAAATAAATCCTAACCTAAGTTAAAATTAAACCTAACACTACACTATCAATAAATTAATTAAATAAATTACCTACAATTACATACAATTAAATAAACTAAACTAAATTACAAAAAAAAACAAAACACTAAATTACAAAAAATAAAAAAGATTACAAGAATATTAGGCTAATTACACCTACTCTAAGCCCCCTAATAAAATAAAAAAGCCCCCCAAATTAATAAAGGTCCCTACCCTATTCTAAATTAAAAAGTAATCAGTTCTTTTACCAGCCCTTAAAAGGGCTTTTTTGCGGGGCATGCCCCAAAGTAATCAGCTCTTTTGCCTGTAAAAAAAAAATACAACCCCCCAACATTAAAACCCACCACCCACTACCCCTACTCTAAGCCAAACCCCCCTTAAATAAACCTAACACTACCCCCCTGAAGATCTCCCTACCTTGAGTCGTCTTCACCCAGCCGGGCCGAAGTCTTCATCCGATGGGGCAGAAGAGGACATCCAGACCGGCAGAAGTCTTCATCCTATCTGGGCAGAAGAGGACATCCGGACTGGCAGACATCTTCATCCAAGCGGCATCTTCTATCTTCATCCATCCGGAGCTGAGCTGAGCCATCTTCTTTCCAGCCAACGCGGATCCATTCTCTTCAACCGACGCCTACTCACCGAATGAAGGATCCTTTAAATGACGTCATCCAAGATGGCGTCCCTCGAATTCCGATTGGCTGATAGGATTATATCAGCCAATCAGAATTAAGGTAGGAAAGATCTGATTGGCTGATTGAATCAGCCAATCAGATTCAAGTTCAATCCGATTGGCTGATCCAATCAGCCAATCAGATTGAGCTCGCATTCTATTGGCTGTTCCGATCATAATGTAGGTGGCAGCGGTGTCCGGTCAGCAGATTAGGGGTTAAAAATTTTTATTATAGTGGCGGCGATGTGGGGGGGGCCTTGGTTTAGGGGTTCATAGGTAGTTTATGGGTGTTAGTGTACTTTAGAGCACAGTAGTTAAGAGCTTTATATTCCAGAGTTAGCCCATAAAGCTCTTAACTACTGACTTTTTTTGGCGGTAGGAGTCTTGTCTGTAGAGGGTCTACCGCTCACTTCAGCTAAGACTCTAAATACCAGCGTTAGGAAGATCCCATTGAAAAGATAGGATACGCAATTGGCGTAAGGGGATCTGCGGTATGGAAAAGTCACGGCTTGAAAGTGAGCATTAGACCCTTTCCTGCCTGACTCTAAATACCAGCGGGCGGCCAAAAGCAGCGTTAGGACCCCTTGCTTGAAGTTTTATTGCATTTAAGCTTTGCACTTTCTCTTTTGTGTTTAAAGGTAGATGAAACCCAACATTTTTCTTTCATACTAGATAGAGCAAACAGTCTTAAACAGGGGTCAGGTTGAGCCAGAATGCACGAGAACAGAGTTCCTGCACTATTTTTACAGGAGAAAATAAATTCCCCCTGGAAAGAGCAAAACAACAAAGGATAGCAGAGACTGTTCTTTAAAACTTCAAGCTTTATTCGTACATCGATTAAAAGGTAGCGGAGGCACCCTCCAGCAGGACATGAAGACACAAATCCCACAGAGGACAAGCTTACGCGTTTTGGCTAAAAAGCCTTATTCATAGCTGTATTTCCTAACCAAATTTACACCTTTAAAAAAGAGGCCTAAGCTCTCCATTGGTTGATTAAAAGAAGGAGTGGGTGTAGATACATACCCATGCAGATTGTACATATGTACATATTTCAAATTCCTATGGCCCGCCACTCCTAATCCTCCATTCTTCATATATGTATATAATTATATGTATATACATTCTTTGTTCATTCTTTTTTAACCTGTCCAACACTGATTACTAAAAAGTTTATGTTCATCAAACTTTACTTTGTCATTATGATAAGAGAGTCACAAATATTGTAACTTCACTGTGAATATTATTCCCTATGTTTGTTCATTCTATATGGGCCTTTAGAGTTAAAAATGATTATTTACAGAAAGTATTATAAAATATGCATGACATTAATGTGTTAATATTAATGATTCTGTGACACACCCACTCCTTCTTTTAATCAACCAATGGAGAGCTTAGGCCTCCTTTTTAAAGGTGTAGATTTGGTTAGGAAATACAGCTATGAATAAGGCTTTTTAGCCGAAACGCGTAAGCTTGTCCTCTGTGGGATTTGTGTCTTCATGCTGGAGGGTGCCTCCGCTACCTTTTAATCGATGTACGAATAAAGCTTGAAGTTTTAAAGAACAGTCTCTGCTATCCTTTGTTGTTTTGCTTATTCATTGCTAGAATAAGCAGAGACTGTGGCTTCCGGACCTCAGCTGTGTTTCACTGCACCTGCAATAGCCGCATCCAGCATCGCTACCTTCGGCCTCTTTGATCTGGATGGTGATTGGGCCTGACTCCGTGATTCCCTGCCTGTCATTGGCAGATGGGTTCCTGTGACGATTGACGCCGTACGCACCTGGTTTGCGATTGGCCCGACTACACACACACCTCCGGACCAGCCCCTTGGCTACGAAGAGTTGGTTGATTCCGTTCCCCAGATGCCTAAGAAAAAGTATTGTCAAGCGGTGGAGAGCAAGAAGCTCGGCCGAAGGTAAATACCGGCTTTAATATTCCTGCTTGACATTATATATGTGGTGTGATTGGGGTGAATCCTTTTGCCGCGAGTTGAACTAAGTGCTCGCTATACAAGTGCATACTCCTCCTAATACCAGGACATGGTTTTGCTATATTGCAGTGTGCTTTCTACGCTTTATTGATATTGTGAAGAAAAGTTAAATATTTATACTATTATCAGCTGAGGTTTAGTCCTCTTCTATATTGACTAAACAGCCTCTCACCCAGTGTTTCCGAACCCCTATTTTTCAAAGTTATATTTTCCACCCTGGAAAGAGAACAGAAACACTTCAGTAAACACTGCTGTTGCTTGGTAGGACGAGCTGGTTAGAGGGATAGTGAGATCCTCTAGTAATGGGCAGTAATACTTCCTACAAAACACTAAATGCAAGCCTGTCAGCGGTCCTGCTGTGTGATCACCTCACATTGTGTGTAAGACATGGTGCTTACATTTCTGTGTGGCTTGCTCTGGGGTTATTTAACTCCCCTCAGCAGAAATACGACTTTGAACCTTAAGTAGGTTAGACTCTGTGACAGAGGAGGAGTTTCAGCCCCAATGGCAACAATTCAACCCTTTATTGGATTTAATTAGGGTGATCATATTGCCGCTTTAAATAGAGACACATATGAAAAATACATGTCAGGGCTGTTTAAAGAAATGTTTTAAATAGTGTTCCATTATAAGAACCATGACATATGTATTTTCATATGTGTCCCTATTTAAAAGGCAATATGGTCACCCAAGATTTAATTTGCTTTCATTTAAGTGAATGTAAAGTTTGATGAATCAGTGCCCGGTTTTTAAAAATCCTATTAAAAACAGAGGCACTTTCATTCATCAAACTTTACATTTCACTTGTTTTGTTAAAATACTTTCCTTTTAATCTTGAAAGCCGATTCAATATATCCCCCTCCTGCCACTTGTCACTTTATACGTCAGCAATGACGAATACGACATCCTCCAATCACTGCTTCCCCCCCAGGGAAATCATTGCCTGAGGCAACGGCGTGATTGGAGGAAGCTGGATTCATCATTTTTTACATATGAGGAGGCTTGCGACGAGTGGGAGAAGCGCTGGAGCGGCTTTCAAGATTAAAAGGTATTTTAACAAAACGAGTAAAATGTAAAGTTTGATGAATGAAAGTGCCCCTGTTTTTAATAGGATTTTTAAAAAACGGGCACTGATTCATCAAACTTGACATTCACTTTAACCAAAGTGTATAGATTATATACATATAAATACAGTGTGTTTGTGTGTATATATATAAAACAATATTAAATGTGATGAGGTGTGGAAGTCTTGGTGAGTTCCCACACTTTTTTTTGTAGGACTTGACCCCTGGTCTTAAACAACTTTATAATTTTCTTCTTTTACCAAAATTGCTTCATTATCTTGGTATCCTTTGCTGAAGGAGAAGTTCAGTGCACTACTGGGAGCTAGCTGAACACATCTGGTGGACCAATGACAAGAGATGTATGCCTGCAACCAACAATCAGCAGCTAGTTCTCAGTAGAGTATTGCTGGTCCTGAGCCTACCAAGGTATACTTTTCAATAAAAGATACTAGAAGAACAAAGCAAACTTGATAATAGAAGTACAATTGGAAGTTGTTTAAAATTGTATGAATCATGACAGTTTAATTTTGACTTTACTGTCCCATTAACACATTTCGGTTTGGTTTAGGATTGTTATTTTAGAATTGCTGATTGACCTTTAAATGTTTCTGTGTAACCTTAACAAATTAGGATTATAATCTATATAATAATTTCTGTGTTTCTTTTACAAATTGCTTTGCACTTTGTATTTTTTTTATGTCTGATAATTTCTGAAAGTGGGAGGTACAGTTGAATTTCCTGGGTGTGTCTGAAGCTCTCTCACAACTATCAGTATTTTTTCTAAGCATATAAAAAACACCTGCATATGTCACTGATTTATTTCGCCTGTTGTATGCAGGTGAAGTTTGCTCAAAGTTCATAATACACTTGTTTAAGTGACAGAAGAGTAATTTACATTAAACTAGAAGCAAATGCAAGTTAAACAGTTGTCAAACCATTTTAGTTTAATATTTTTAGTTGCTGCAAACAATATTTATTTTAGGGTTTACATCTGTGCCAGGTGCCTCCCTGTTTACTTCACCATCCCCTGTGATATTCTGTATCCTAAAAAGTTTCAAGAGAGCTTAATTACTTTCTATAGGAGGAAGCTCTCAACTCTCTAGGACTTCCAGGTTCACTTTGTGTTTTCAGTAAATATATATTTATATGCTTATATGCATATATATTTATGTGTTAGCATGTGTAAATACATATATACACATATAAATACATAAATACATCTGTACACACATATAAACACATAACTACATCTGTACACACATATAAACAAATATATATATATATATATATATATATATAAAAACATATTTATTAATGTATATGTTTGTATCTCACAGTTAAAGCCATTTGCCTGCCTTTTTTTTTTCTAACACCTGAGACCTTTGAGCCCTTATAACTTATTTGTGCAATTTTTAAAAAAAATCATTTTTATTAGATAGTGTTATTATGAGTGTAACTGTATTTTGTAATGTATTTATGATGTATTTTTTGAGACTTTTGTTTCACGAAGCAGTTAACCATTGCTCTAAAGACGCAGTAATCATTCTAGTGTAAATCACAGTTGCGCTCAAGCGCTCACATATACTTTTATCTTGTAATATGAGCGATAAACACTTTTTTGCTTGCGCATACCTGTTAGCGCTCCACTCTGGCCCCATATTTTCAAAGGTGTTATTTACACACACACATATATATATATATATATATATATATATATATATAATGTATATATATATATACAGTATATATATATATATATATATATATATATATATACATACATATAATGCTAAATAAGTTTTGAAGTTTAATTTCTTTTAATAAAGTTGTGTCAAATTCACACTTCATTATTTATACTAAAATGGAATAATTATTAAGGGACAAATTATGAGTGGAGTGCATAATTGAGCTTTCGCGAACGTGATATTTGCACTCCACTCGTAATACTAGTGCACGCAATTATGCGCTGGTATTTCAAGTGGCCTGCAATGCAAACGAGACCTCATTTGCGCTCATGAGAGCTCACTTCCGTAGGCTCCAATGGGAGCCTCATTCTGATGCAGTCATACATGGCACAGAACCTAAGTCCAGTGATAAGTTGAACAGTGATGGGCAGCAAACTTAAAATATATATATATGAATATATTACATATATCTATGTGTCAATTAGTGTATATGCACATATTAACACATAAATGTATATATAAATATATTATACATATATATTTACAGGAACACACATTTCCCCATAGATCGCAATGTAAAGGCACTTTTTTTTTTTTTTTTTTTAAAACACCCCACACCGCAACTTTTAACCCCTATAAACTGCTTTGTGCAGTTACTTTAATAAAAAATAAAGATGCTCATATTTTTATTTTTAAATATAGTACACACCACTGTATTTTGGGGGCAATTGGGGGATATTTCGAAAATTACGAGAGACTTGTAATGGCTGGTTATTTATCGCAGATCCTTAAACGGGCAAATTTGCCCTTTAACTGGCGCAATAAATAAGCACTCCACTTGTAATCTAGCCTTAAATATATTAAATAACTTCATTATGTACTATTTTTTGCTGTTCTTTTAAAAAAAGTTACAATTTGATTTTCTATGAAGCTGATCTTTATTACACAAGATAAAAATATGTGCACACACCTGCATATTTTATTAAAAAAAAAGCTTTCAGGCGTTCATTAACTTGGTGCTGTTTTTACTGGCTATTAAATTCAAGGCTGGGGGTTTTGATTTAGTGGCACTGTGTTTGTCCTATAATACGCCAGTTAGTGGTGCCAAATGTTTTTTTTTTAAAGCTGAAGCCAACAATTAAAAGTCTACCCACTGTTTTCTGCTGGTTGGATGCAATTGAAACTTCTGATCTCTCTTCCACATCATTTATTCAGAGGCAGGAGATGATTTTTTAAAGTATTTTCCTATCTTAAGTATACAGATAGGCCTAGATTATGAGTGGCGCGCTAACTGTTGCGCTGGAGCGATAATTGGTTTATCGCAGCTATTTGCGCGCATGGGAAGTAGCTCGCGTATTAAAAGTTGAAAGTAAATGCATTCCCTTGAGCGCAATTGAATTGAAGGTGTGTCTGGAAAGTGCAACCTCAGAGCTCTGGTTTAAACTGTTATGCTCAATTAAAAAGTTGCACAAAACACATAACATTTACATTTAAAAGTACAGTTACACTCATAATAACACTATCTAATAAAAAAAAAGGCTTTAAAGGGCTGTAAATTTTTCACATTCCAATGTTCGTCACATAAGGGAATGTGTAAGTATTTTTTAATAGATATTCCTCTATCTATCTATCTATCTATCATCTATCTATCTATCTATATCTATCTACCTGTCTATCTACTGTATCTATCTATCTAAATCTTTTTGTGTGTATAGAGCTAACAGCCCTAAAATGAGCGCTTAAAGGTAAGCGCAATAATGTTTAACTGAATGGCGCAATGTGATATGATTCCATACCTGCCTAGGCGAGCGATAGTAATAAGTCAGCTCTAATATTAGACAGCTGATATTAGACACACCGTTTAGCTACACCTCTGATATGATCAGCTAGTTAAGATCAAACACGCATTGAGATAGGATTGCTACATGTGTGGCAGACACAATAACAATTGAAGTCCCATAGTTGATATACTACATATTGGGTATACACAACAGCTCAACATATAAGAACTAACACATGAGTATATGTACAAGCTTGTTGTCACTTACCACAGATTTATGCATGTACTTAAACACTTGACAATTTGTTTGAAATGATGTTTATTGTTGATGAAAAATCACCATGACTACGGGGTTACTTTTTGGCACAATTTTCAAACACAGGGGGAGGGGCTTCTTGGTATTTACACCACATGTTTTTTCACTTTGCTGTCTGGTCTGAGGAAGGGGTCTGTGGACCCCGAAACGTCACTATGATATAATAAATAGTTTATTATTTTCTCACAAACCCATTGAGTGCAGTCTATGGGGCCTATTTATCAAATGTCTGTCCGTCATGATCCGATCAGCGAATCATGTCCGACAAACATCGCTGAATGCAGACAGCATTTCGCTCTCTGCATTCAGCATTGCACCAGCAGTTCTTGTGAACTGCTGGCACAACACCGCCCCCTGCAGATTCGCAGCCAATCGGTCGCTAGCAGGGGGTGTCAATCAACCCGGAGCTTGATAGGCCCCTCAATGTAAATGTATGAGAGCAATTGCGATTTACGCTAGAATTATTTCCACAATCTCAGAGCTTTTGCTTAACTGTTACACTTGACATAAAAGTATGACAAAACACATCAATGTGTATATGTATTTATGTATTTATATGTGTATTTATGCATAAATACATATGTACACACATAGACAGATATATAAGTGTATTGGAGCCCTTTGCAGTCAAGTAGATGAAAACAGGAAAAATCATATTTATACAATATTCCTATTTAAAGTGTTTAACTATGTATTTACTGTAAATATTATGCAATCCATGTACTGCACATAGCAGAATATGTTTGAAGTATTTTTAAATAGCTATTCCTATATATTTCTGTATATATCTATAACTATATATAATCATGTATGTATATGTATTTATATATTATTATTTATATTATTATCGTATTTGCACAACTTTTTTTCAACTTTTTCAGCTCCATTGAAGTCTATGGGGGGATGTGATTTTGCATTTGCGACTTCTCAAAGTCTATTTGTTACCGCAACTTTAAAAACACGAGAACGCAAACTTTTTACTTTCAACTCTTAATAGAAGCACAAATCTCTGAGCACAAAAATAAATACTTCTAGCTGTTTTAACGCTCAAAAGTGAGCACAAACTATCTGTCCACTCGTAATTTAGCCATATATATATATATATATATATATATATATATATATACTGTATATATATATATATATATATATATATATATATAATTGTACACAAAACATAGAAAACAATAAACCGGTAGGCAGTTTGCATAGAGAAAAAAATATGATAACCAAAAACAGTAATACAATTCAGTTCTTATTGCGCTTTTGTTTCCAATTAAAGGATTAAAGAGACAGTCTTCTTCAGAATTGTTATTGTCTAAAAAGATAGATAATCACTTTATTACCGTTCTTCAGTTTTGCATAACCAACAAGGTTATATTAATATACATTTTACCTCTGTGATTACCTTGTATCTAAGCCTCTGCAGACTGCCCCTTATCTCAGTGCTTTTAACAGACCTGCATTTTAGCCAATCAGTGCTGACTCATAAATAACTCCATGGCCGTGAACACAATGTTATCTATATAGCACACATATGAGCTAACGCCCTCTAGCTGTGAAAAACTGTCAAATGCATTGAAATAAGAGGCGACCTTTAAGGGATTAGAAATTAGCATATGAGCCTACATAGCTTTAGCTTTCAACTAAGAATACCAAGAATACAAAGCAAATTTGATGATAAAAGTGAATTGGAAAGTTGATTAAATTTGCATGCCCTATCTGAATCACGAAGGTTTATTTTTGACTAGATTCTTCCTTTAAATAAAAAATAGAAATTTAGTTTGTCAGTAATAGTAATGGTTACAGATTTTTTTTTGTGTATTGATCAGCTTTTTCTTTATCTCATAGGTGTATATACTTTCCTGTCTAGTACTTTGGAAACTTTAGAAGACACAGACCAAATTCACTTAATTCTGGACAAACTAATAGATACATTGGTTCACTTTATGGCTAAGAGTGGACTTTCTCTTCAACAGCAGCAGCGTCGATTGGCACAGCTTCTTCTCATTCTCTCACACGTTAGGCACATGAGGTAAGACAACTGACCTTATATATACAACACATGCATGAAGCCATTATGTGCAATACTGATTACTTCTAGAAGTAGATGTGCTGGACTTACATAATTATTATTGAGGACTTTATTTATGAAGACCACCCCTAAACTACTGTTATTTTGTCAGGGGTGGACTGACACCAACCAGGGCCCCTGAGCAAAAATAAGGGAAGGGCCCCCACCTCCTCCCCCACTCTACTGCCTATTCCCCACCCCACATTTTCCACCCCTTACTCAACCTACTGCCTGCCTTGCTCCCCACCAAGACCCTCAACCTCCATGGACAGGTCCTCCAACATCTATTGTCAAGAACCCCATAATCCCAGGCCCCCACAGCCAAATACCCTACCACAGGGCCACCTCATCCTGGGCCAAACCACCCACTACAGGGCCCCCTGAGCAACAGACCTCCTATCTAAGCACAGGGCACCCACTCCAGGGACATGACACCCAACCTTAACTGCGAAGTTACTGCTAGCGCAGCAGATACTGCTGTATCTGCTCTAGCTAATCTTTAAATGGGGGCTGTAGTAACTCACTGTGTGTGTGGTCTCATACTAAAGTTTGCCTGCCTGCTGCTGCCTGCTCCCTCCCAGTCACAACCGCTAGAGTAGTTTAACTGTCACCCCTGCGCTAGCACTTTTAACCAACTGTGACTGTGAACATAAGCAGAGCATCAGGAAGCCCCTTTTGGGCCCCCTTACATGCCAGGTCCAGGTCTTATTGCCCGACTGTTATTAATTATAGAACTTTTTCGATCAGTTGAGCCAAATCAATTAATCATTTCTTTTCCATTAAATAAATCTTATGTCTATAGCAAACATTTGTTATATTTCATTTCATATTGTTTCTCGTTATGCCGTGTTAATCTAAAGTAGCAGCATTACTAATCCATACATAGTGATGCTCCTTGCTTTTGTGTAACAGTTGTGCTTTGTCCCACGCTCCCTGAAGAAGTCACACAAAAAAATTGTAACCTAGGTTTTCAAAATGCTGCAAACTGTATAAACCAGTTATTTGATTTGCAAGTTTCAGAGTTTGCTTTCTGATCTCCTAGGGAGTGTGGGACAAGCACAATCTTACACAAAAGGAAGAGTTGTTTAATGTCCTGTTAATGCTATAGAAAAGTCAATAGTATGATGGGGCTTTACACAATACAATACAAAGGCCTAGATTACGAGTTTTGCAGTAGCTGAAAAAGCAGCGTTAACAGGTGCTAACGCTGCTTTTTCACTACCACTGGTATTACGAGTCTTGCAGGTTTAGGGTCACCGCACACTTTTTTGGCCTTACCGCAAAACGACTTACGTAAACTTTGTAAAGTCTTTTTTCTATGGGACTTTTCATACCGCTGGTATTACGAGTCTGTCCTGGGAGGCCAAAAAGTGAGCGGTACACCCTAAAACTTCAAGATTTCTACCGCATTTGAAAGTCAGTAGTTATGAGTTTTATGGTACAACGCGGTAACATAAAACTCATAACTAAAGTGCTAAAAAGTACACTAACACCCATAAAATACCTATTAACCCCTAAACCGAGGCCCTCCCGCATCGCAAACACTAAAATAAAATTATTAACCCCTAATCTGCCGCTCCGGACATCGCCACCACCTACATTATACTTAATAACCCCTAATCTGCTGCCACCAACATCGCCGACACCTACATTATATTTATTAATCTCTAATCTGCCACCCCCAATGTCGCCGCAACCTACCTACACATATTAACCCGACATCGCCGCCACTATAATAAACATATTAACCCCTAAACCGCCGCACTCCCGCCTCACAAACATTAGTTTATTATTATTAAGCCCTAATCTGCTGTCCCTAACATCGCCACCACCTACCTACATTTATTATCCCCTAATCTGCCGCCCCCAACGTCGCCGCCACTATATTAAATTTATTAACCCCTAAACCTGTCTAACCCTAACACCCCCTAACTTAAATATAATTACAATAAATCTAAATAAAATTCCTATCATTAACTACATTATTCCTATTTAAAACTAAATACTTACCTATAAAATAAACCCTAAGCTAGCTACAATATAACTAATAGTTACATTGTAGCTAGCTTAGGGTTTATTTTTATTTTACAGGCAAATTTATTGTATTAATTTTAACTAGGTAGAATAGTTACTAAATAGGTATTAACTATTTAATAACTACATAGCTAAAATAAAAGTACCTGTAAAATAAAACCTAACCTAAGTTACACTAACACCTAATACTACACTATAATTAAATAAATTAACCAAATTAAATACTATTAAATAAATTAAATTATCTAAAGAACAAAAAAAAAACCCACTAAATTACAGAAAATAAAAAACAAATTACAGATATTTAAACTAATTACACCTAATCTAAGAGCCCTATCAAAATAAAAAAATGCCCCCCCAAAATAAAAAAAAAACCTAGCTTAAACTAAACTATCTATAGCCCTTAAAAGGGCCTTTTGTGGGGCATTGCCCCAAAGTAATCAGCTCTTTTACTTGTAAAAAAAAATACAAACAACCCCCTCAACAGTAAAACCCACCACCCACACAACCAACCCCCCAAATAAAATGCTAACTTAAAAAACCTAAGCTCCCCATTGCCCTGAAAAGGGCATTTGGGTGGGCATTGCCCTTAAAAGGGCAGTTAGCTCTTTTGCAGCCCAAACCCTAACCTAATAATAAAACCCACCCAATACACCCTTAAAAAAACCTAACACTAACCCCCAGCTGAAGATCGACTTACCGGGAGACGTCTTCATCCAAGCCGGATGAAGTGGCCCTCCAGACGAGCAGAAGTCTTCATCCAAGCCAGGCAGAAGTGGTCCTCCAGACGGGCAGAAGTCTTCATCCAGACAGCATCTTCTATCTTCATCCATCCGGCGTGGAGTGGGTCCATCTTCAAGACATCCGACGCGGAGCATCCTCTTCAAACGACGGCTTCTTCATAATGAATATCTCTTTAGGTGACATCATCCAAGATGGCATCCCTTAGATTCCGATTGGCTGATAAAATTCTATCAGCCAATTGGAATTAAGGTAGAAAAAAATCCTATTGGCTGATGCAATCAGCCAATAGGATTGAAGTTCAATTCTATTGGCTGATCCAATTGGCCAATAGGATTGAGCTTGCATTCTATTGGCTGTTCCAAGAGGATGCTCCGCATCAGATGTCTTGAAGATGGACCCGCTCTGCGCCGGATGAAGATAGAAGATGCCATCTGGATGAAGACTTCTGCCCGTCTGGAGGACCACTTCTGCCCGGCTTGGATGAAGACTTCTGCCCATCTGGAGCACCACTTCGCCCGGCTTGGATGAAGACGTCTCCCGGTAAGTCGATCTTCAGCTGGGGGTTAGTGTTAGGTTTTTTTAAGGGTGTATTGGGTGAGTTTTATTATTGGGTTAGGGTTTGGGCTGCAATGCCCATCCAAATGCCCTTTTCATGGCAATGGGGAGCTTAGGTTTTTTTATATAGTATTTTATTTGGGGGGTTGGTTGTGTGGGGGTGGGTTTTACTGTTGGGGGGGTTGTTTGTATTTTTTTTTACAGGTAAACGAGCTGATTACTTTGGGGCAATGCCCCGCAAAAGGCCCTTTTAAGGGCTATTGATAGTTTAGTTAGGCTAGGGGTTTTTATTATTTTGGGGGGCATTTTTTTATTTTGATAGGGCTATTAAATTAGGTGTAATTAGTTTAAATATGTGTAATTTGTTTTTTATTTTCTGTAATTTAGTGGGGGGTTTTGTACTTTAGATAATTTAATTTAATTTATTTAATAGTATTTAATTTAGTTAATTTATTTAATTATAGTGTAGTGTTAGGTGTTAGTGTAACTTAGGTTAGGTTTTATTTTACAGGTACTTTTGTATTTATTTTAGCTAGGTAGTTATTAAATAGTTAATAACTATTTAATAACTATTCTACCTAGTTAAAATAAATACAAACTTGCCTGTAAAATAAAAAATAAACCCTAAGCTAGATACAATGTAACTATTAGTTATATTGTAGCTAACTTAGGGTTTATTTTACAGGTAAGTATTTAGTTTTAAATAGGTATAATTTAGTTAATGATAGGAATATTTATTTAGATTTATTTTAATTATATTTAAGTTAGGGGGTGTTTGGGTTAGGGTTAGACTTAGGTTTAGAGGTTAATACATTTAATATAGTGATGGCGATGTTGGGGATGGCAGATTACGGGTTAATAATATTTAACTAATGTTTGCGAGGCGGGAGTGCGGCGGTTTAGGGGTTAATATGTTTATTATAGTGGCGATGACGTTGGGGGCAACAGATTAGGGGTTAATAAGTGTAGGTAGGTTGTGGCAACATTGGGGAAAACTGATTAGGGGTTAATAAATATAATGTAGGTGTCAGCAATTTTGGGGGCAGCAGATTAAGGGTTAATAAGTATAATGTAGGTGGCGGCGGTGTCCGGAGCGGCAAATTAGGGGTTAATAAATATAATGCAGGTGTCGGCGATGTTGGGGGCGGCAGATTAGGGGTTAATAAGTGTAAAGGTAGGGGTGTTTAGACTCGGAGGTTCATGTTAGGGTGTTAGGTGTAAACACAAAATTTGTTTTCCCATAGGAATCAATGGGACTGCGTTACTCAGTTTTACACTGCTTTTTGCAGGTGTTAGAATTTTTTTCAGCTGGCTCTCCCCATTGACTCCTTAGGGGAAATCGTGCACGAGCACGTTACACCAGCTCACCGCTGACTTAAGCAGCGCTGTTATTGGAGTGAGATTTGGAGCAAAATTTTGCTCTACGCTCACTTTTTGTTTTTTAACGCCGGGTTTCTGAAAACTCGTAATACCAGCTTTGCATGAAAGTGAGCGGTGAGAGTAACGTACAAGTTAATACCTCACCCCTGTTACCGCAAAACTCGTAATCTAGGCGATAGTGTTTTTAATAAAAGGCAGCTTTTCCATTTTTAAAGTGGTGATTGTTAAGATTAATGAGTAAGTGCCTGGTATCTAAAACTAATCTTAAAAACAGGAGCACTTTCATTTTTTAAACTTTACAATGAAGCTTCTTTTTTAAAATACTTATCTTTCTTTATGGAGAACAGACCAGCGATCCTTCGCCTGCTTCTCCTGCTGTAGTTAGCATATCGATGACAAATCCGGCTTCCTCCAATCGTTGCGTGCCCCCTTTAGCATCCAGCTCAAGAGTACAGAGAGAGAGGGATAAGACACAGAGGAAGAGAGGACATGGGGGGGCACAGGGGGGATAGATGACACAGAAGGGGAAAAAGGACATAGAGGAGGAAGAGAAGATACAAAGGAGGGAGAGAGGACACAGAGGAGGAAGAGAAGATACAGAGGAGGGAGAGAGGACCCAGAGGAGGAAGAGAAGATACAGAGGAGGGAGAGAGGACACAGAGGAGTAAGGGAAGATACAGAGGAGGGAGAGAGGACACAAAGTGGTGGAGAGAGGACACAGGGGGAACACAGAGGGGGAGAGAAGTGGGGTAGCTTTTATAAATATAATTAGACAATGGGGTGAATCACTGCACAGCATGGACCTCTGAGAGTCTGAGTCCAGAACAGTCCTAATGCTATGCAGAGCTCCACTGCTGCTATCAACCTCCTAATTGCACTCTGTAACATTGTACTACTTTCACTCTCAGTATTTACCATGGGAACTCAGGAGGCCAATCCACCAGCAAAGTTTTAATTTAGAAAAGAAAAATGAATCTATGCCTACATCCCAACAGCGGCCTGCTGTACAGTTGTGCGGCCAGCTGTGTGGGGACAAATTTGGAACAATTTGGGACACAGGAGAGAAATTCAGGTGTCCCAAATTGTCCCTTTTAAATTAGGGATAGAGGCTCTAAATTCAGGACTTTTCTGGGAAAATCTGAGACGTCTGGTCACCTTATTGTTTGGGCACAGCATGCATTTCTTCCCTTGGGTTATTGCTGTTTGGCCGCCATCCTGACTGAATTTGGGTACACACTATTAAAAAGGTTTCCACCCCTGTCCTGTGAAATATCTTATGTATTATAAAATAGATCAAGTTATCCTATTGAAGTGTTTCTTAAATTCTAGTTTTCTAGCAGTAAAGCTTGAGCAAGGGGCACTTGGTGACTTGTCCTTTCCTCAGTGTCTGAGGGGCCTTTTTATCAAAGGTCTTGCGGACCTGATTCGACAGTGAGGATCAGGTCCGCAAAACCTCGCTAAATGCGGAGGGCAATACGCTCTCCGTATTCAGCATTGCACCAGCAGCTCACAAGAGCTGCTGGTGCAACACTGCCCCCTGCAGACTCGCAGCCAATGGGCCGCCAGCAAGGGGGGTGTCAATCAACCCGATCGTACTTGATCGGGTTGATTTCTAGCGATTCCTGTCCGCCCTATCAGAGCAGACGGACAGGGTTATGGAGCAGCGGTCTTTAGACCGCTGCTTCATAATTGGTGTTTCTGGCGAGTCTGAAGACTCACCAGAAACACAGGCCCACATGCTCCATTCGGTGCTTGATAAATGGGCCCCTGAGAGTTCTACCTTCAAGCAGACTTAACAGACCACACTGTATTCTGCTGCCTGGATGGTCAGCTGCTCGCTCAATGTGACTAACTAAGCTGTCATCAAGTATAGAAGTTAGAATACGACCTGTTAGTGACATCTAAGGACTGATGTTAAAGAAATAGAAAAGTTAAAATGAAACTGTTGTGATTCATAAAGAGCATGCAGTTTTAAACAACTTTAAAATTTACATCTATTATTTAATTTGTGTTATTCTGGTATCCTTTGTCGAAAAGCATAGCTAGGTAGGTTCGGGAGCAGCAATGCACAACTCGGAACTAGTTGCTGATTGGTGGATTGGCTGCTTATAAATTCTTCTTGTCACTGGCTCACCAGATGTATTCATCTAGCCCCAAGTAGTGCATTGTTGCTCTTTCAACAAAGGATACCAAGAAAATAAAGCAAATTTGATAATAAAAGAAAATTGGAACGTTGTTTAAGTTGAATGCTCTATCTGAATCATGAAAGAAAAAAATGTGGGTTTTATGTCCTTTTAAGAAATGACAATATAGGGCTAGATTACGAGTAGCGCACTATTTATTGCTCACACATTAAACCCCCAAAAAAATAAAAATAAATCCTAATCCCTATGAAAATAAAAAACCCTAATCTAATGCTAAACTACCAATAGCCCTTAAAAGGGCATTTTGCAGGGCATTGCCCTAAGTTAAACAGTTCTTCTGCAGTTACCAAAAATTCTAAGTCCCCCCTAACAGTAAAACACACCACCCACCAAACCCCCCAAAATAAATAAACCTAGCAGTAAAAAACCTAAACTATTCATTACCCTGAAAGGGGCATTTCTATGGATATTGCCCTTAAAAGGGCATTCAGCTCTTTTGCTGCCCATCCCTAATGTAAAAATAAAAAAAATAAAAAAAAATAAACCTAATTCTAATCCCCAAAATTTAAAAAAAATAAACCTAAATTTAAATTAAGCTAAAATTACAGAAAATAAAAAAATCTAATATTACAGAAAACAAAATTTCCAAAGTTTAAAAAATTAAACCTAATCCCTATGAAAATAAAAAAGCCCCCCCAAAATAAAAACACCCCCTAATCTAAGAATAAACTACCAATAGCCCTTAAAAGGGCCTTTTGTAGGGCATTGCCCTAAGTTTAACAGCTCTTACTAAGACCACCTAACAGTCAAACCCTCCACCCACCAAACCCCCCAAAATAAAAAACCTAACACTAAAAAACCTAAACTATCCATTGCCCTGAAAAGAGCATTTGAGTGGGCATTGCTCTTAAAAGGGCATTCAGCTCTTTTGCTGCCCATCCCTAATCCAAAAAAAAAAAAACTAACACTAAAGCCCCAAATAGATACTCACGGGTCCTGAAGTCTGGCAGAGAAGGTCTTCTTCCATGCAGTGACGTCTTCTTCCAAGTGGCTGACATCTTCTTCCAAGCAGGGACCATATCTTTCTTCGTTCAGGATAGCGAAACTGAAGACCGGCAATGGCGGAACTGAAGATCGATGACGGCGGAGCCATGGAGCACAGAGGATCCTCTTCTTCCGATCACCGCCGTACACTGAACAGTGAATTCAAGGTACTCGATTAAAGATGGAGTCCCTTGAATTCCTATTGGCTGATTTGATTCTTTAAATTCAAATCAGCCAATAGGATGAGAGCTACTGAAATCCTAATGGCTGTTTAAATCAGCCAATAGAATTTTAGAAGCTCTCATCCTATTGGCTGATTTGAATTTGAAGAATCAAATCAGCCAATAGGAATTCAAGGGACGCCATCTTTATTCGCGTTCTTGTGAACTTCTGGTGCAATGCCGCCACCCGGCAGATTCGATTGGGTTGATTTCTGTCCGCGGCCTCAGAGCAGGTGGACACGTTATGGAGTAGCGGTCTTTCCGTTGCTTCATAACTTCTGTTTCCAGCAAGCCTGAAGCCATATAGAGCTTGATAAATATGCCCCTAGGCCTCTTTTTCTGCTGCTATTGCCATAGAACCTGTCCACTCTCCCTGTTGGCCCTCAGGATGATGGCTATCAGGTTTATGATTTCCATTGGGTTGCCACAGGTGACACAGCAGGGGTAGGGTTATTTTAACTAGCTTTGGTAAGACCATGTTGTTAATTTTTTTGGCTCCCCGTTGGGCGGCCTAGCAGATATGAGGCCCCTTAAGGATTGGACAACTGTGTTACACTCTGATATTGGGAAGTCTTAGGGCCCCTTTTCTACTTAGGTAAAGAAATAGGGTGGAGTACTGGCCAGACTGACAAGAAGGGCCTGATGCCCTAGGTGTTTGACAAGGAAGTTCTTCTTAAGTAGGTAGGTCATAACAATTCCCTGCAAAGCCCTGTTAAAAAGTTGCCTTAATTGGAGCATGTGGCGGAGCTGCAGACTCCATTTGTGGGGCCTTGACCTCTTTCTTACTTGAATGATTACAAGTGGCTAGTTATTGCTACAGAAAGCTTGCAGTAGCCATAGGTCAGAAAATGTGCCCCAATTGTCCCTATAATACAGTGTAGTGTAGTTTTACAAAATAGTAGCATTTTTATTTTTTAAAATAACTGCACAAAGCAGTTTTTAGGGCTTATGGGGAATGTGCATTTCCTGTAAATATATATGTATAAGCTTACATACATATATATTTATGTGTTAATATGTGTATATACCCATATTAACACATAAATATATATGTATATAGTTATATACATACTGTATATAGCTAAAATCTGCTGCCTATCGTTGCGCGACTTACCTCCTTCGCTGTGCTAGGTTCTCAGCCATGTCTGACGTCATGAGATAGAGGCTCCCATTGGAGCCTATGGATGCGCACTCTCTTGTGCGCTGGTATTACTGAGTGGATCACAAAGATTGCGCTCGCATAAGTGACATTTTGCGATCCACTCGTAATCTGCCATCATTTAGTTATTTGCTGTTGTGGAAATGTAATAAACATGACTAACGTGGTCTTTCTCTCCAATGGTGGTCTTCTTGGCTTTATTATAGCTTGAGGGTGTTGGCGTTGGGGTTACACTACATTGGGAACTCTCTTACTTGGGCCTTTAATCTCTTATGTTGCTATAAAGATTTAAGAAACACTATTATAAGATACATCACTGAACACAGATTTTTTTTTTCTATTTTTACAAGCTACTTGCAGTATAATTTTTAACATAATGTTTTAACAACACTTAGACTTTTTCAGCAAAGGTTACAGCAAGTCAATTATAAGATGTGTTTGGCAAGGATCTGTAGATATCATGCACTTTAACTTGGCACTACCTCACGTTATAAATCTATTTTCTTAAATGAAAACGTCTGCACAGAAACACTCTGGCTCTAAAAGGAATCCAGAGTACATGAGATGCCATTTTAGATAAAGTGATTATATTTACTAAAATGTTAATACAAACACAGTGGAACAACATGTTTTGGCTTTTACATTAGCAAGAAGAATAGGGTCACGCTTTAAAAAAAATAATAATACAAAAATACATGAATTTAACTTAATCAAAAGCAGTACTTAAAGGAAAAGAATGGCAAAAATCCAGTTCAGTTTTTTTTTATCTGAATCCTTTTGATACTAAACGCATAGCAAGCGTGGCAGCACATGCCCAATTGTCTGAAGGCTTTGATGCATGTCAAAGAAGATACAGGGTCTGCCAAATATTAAATTAGAATTTGGAAAGGTACCCTTTAAATCCCTGGACTTCAATGTTTCAGCTATTAACTCAAATGCATATATACATTTCTGCTACATAGGAACATATAGGGTTGCCACACAACCACTTTTGTCTAAGCATGGGCACTTTATTTTTATGGTTAATTACAATGTAGCTAACATAGGTTCACAACAGATCTAAAGGACTACATTTTAGAAGCTGCAAATGCAGCTTTGAAAAACTTTTGACTGTGGACACGCATGAGCAAGCCTGCGGCCAATAGTTAATAAGCAGCAGTCATCAGACCATTGCTTCTTAAAGTCCTAAACCAACTCTAAAGTTATTATAAAATCCTCCACACAATGATTTGGTGTCCTCACTAAGCTCCGGAAATCCGTAAGTGCCCGGCTGCTGCAAATAGCTTAAGGGAACTTCATGAGAAAGCAACTTATCTCCCTCCCAGAAACCCCCAAGACCCACCGTTTTAAAGGCAAGTGCATGTTCTTCAAACAGTCACCTATATTACGAGTTTTTGCGGTAACATGGGTGCGGTGCTAACGAGCAGTTTATGCTCACCTACAAACAGCGCTGTATAACGAGTTTTTCCAACCCCGGCGTTAGCCTCTAAAAAGTGAGCGGAGAGCAAAATTTAGCTCCACATCTCACCTCAATACCAGCGCTGCTTATGGTAGCGGTGAGCTGGCTAAACGTGCTCGTGCACGATTTCCCCATAGGAATCAATGGGGCTGAGCATCTGAAAAAAAAACTAACACCTGCAAAAAAGCAGCGTTCAGCTCCTAACGCAGCCCAATTGATTCCTATGGGGAAATACTTTTTATGTCTACACCTAACACCCTAACATGAACCCCGAGTCTAAACACCTCTAATCTTACACTTATTAACCCCTAATCTGCCTCCCCCGACTTCACCGCCACCTACATTATACTTATGAACCCCTAATCTGCCGCCCCCAATATCGCCGCAACTATATTCAATTTATTAACCCCTAATCTGCCGCCGCCAACGTCGCCGCCACTATAATAAAGTTATTAACCCCTAAATCTAAGTATAACCCTAAATCTAACACCCCCCTAACTTAAATATAATTTAAATAAAACTAAATAAAATTACTACAGTTAACTAAATTATTCCTAATTAAAACTAAATACTTACCTATAAAATAAACCCTAAGATAGTTACAATATAACTAATAGTTACATTGTAGCTATTTTAGGATTTATTTTTATTTAAGTTTGTATTTATTTTAACTAGGTACAATAGTTATTAAATAGTTATTAACTATTTAATAACTACCTAGCTAAAATAAAGACAAATTTACCTGTAAAATAAACCCTAACCTAAGTTACAATTACACCTAACACTAAACTATAATACAAATAATTTCCTAAATTAAATACAATTAACTACAATTAAATTAAATAAACTAAAGTACGAAAAAACAAACACTAAATTACAGAAAATAATAAAAGAATTAAAAGAATTTTAAACTAATTGCACCTAATCTAATCCGCCTAATAAAATAAAAAAGCCCCCCAAAATAATAAAAATCCCAACCCTATACTAAATTACAAATAGCCATTAAAAGGGCTTTTTGCAGGGCTTTGCCCCAAAGTAATCAGCTCTTTTACCTGTAAAAAAAAAATACAACCTCCCCAACATTAAAACCCACCACCCACACACCCAACCCTACTCTAAAACCCACTCAATCCCCCCTTAATAAAACCTAACACTACCCCCTTGAAGATCACCCTACCTTGAGACATCTTCACCCAGCCGGGCACAAGTGGTCCTCCAGAGGGGCAGAAGTCTTCATCCGATCCGGGCAGAACAGGACTTCCAGATGGGCAGAAGTCTTCATCCAGGCGGCATCTTCTATCTTCATCCATCCAGAGTGGAGCGGGTCTATCTTCAAGCCAGCCGACGCAGAGCATCCTCTTCTTCCGACGACTCCCGACGAATGAAGGCTCCTTTAAATGACATCATCCAAGATGGCGTCCCTTGAATTCCAATTGGCTGATAGGATTCTATCAGCCAATCGGAATTAAGGTAGGAAAAATCCTATTGGCTGATCCAATCAGCCAATAGAATTGAAGTTCAATCCTATTGGCTGATCCAATCAGCCAATAGGATTGTGTTTGCATTCTATTGGCTGTTCCAATCAGCGAATAGAATGCGAGCTCAATTCTATTGGCTGATTGCATCAGCCAATAGGATTTTTCCTACCTTAATTCCGATTGGCTGATAGAATCCTATCAGCCAATCGGAATTCAAGGGACGCCATCTTGGATGACGTCATTTAAAGGAATCTTCATTAAAAAATACACAGTTTTTTTAATTATGGTGTTTCTAGGCACAAAATGGTTTAGAGACCCCCAAAATTTAACAAATACTATTCAGAAGTTCAATACTTCAGGTAGTACGGAATTTAGTAAATTGATACATAATAGATACAAATATATCAATTTGAATGTTGCATAATTCGAATAATACATTTAAAGAAAGCATTAGAAATATTATTACAAATATATAAATTCAAATTTTTCCAATATTGCATTATTTCAATCGAATTATTAGAAAATTTTATTCAAATATTACATTTACAGAAAGCATTAGAAATGCTATTATATTAAACAAATGTTAGAATGTTGTACAAACATTAGAAATTCAAAACGAACGAACAAATGTGTTAAAATTTGTTTCATTTTTCGAATGCTGCAAATCATTTGCCCATCCCTACTTCTCATACCCTCAAAGTGCGGGTTCCCCAAAGAGCAGGGCCCTAAGCGGGTGCCCCTCTCACCCTCCCCAAAAGTCAGGTCTGCTTTGACCACACACCCTGTAGAAACCAAACAGCAAAATCTGTAACCTGGGTTTTCAAAATGCTGCATTTTCAGGTTTCAGACTCTCTAAGGAGTGTGGGACAGAGCACAATTTTTACACAAAACCAATAGATGTTTTATGTCCGTATGCATATTGGTTGGATTGAAAATTGAACATTTCAGGAAGTGCACAGTGGGCGGAGCTATGAAAAAGTAATCCAGTTATTTTATGACTCTGCTGCAAAATGTCCCTACGAAGTTCAAATGTTGGCAACTGTGGTGCTACATGATTTAGGATGTTGGTATACATGATATTTAATAGTTTTTGGGGCGGTCTATTTTTAAAAAATAATAAACAAACATTGATCTCAGAGTATAATGTAATTATGCTTCATAGGATAAAAAATGTTGTGATGTGGTTTTACTATTTTGCCAGCTCTTCCTGTAATTTACCTCTATTTTTTTCCACTATACCCTGAGAGGCTGAAGTGAATCTTGTGGCATTCAGAACATTGACCCAGCATTATGCCACACAATTGCTTGAACAGTGTAGGAGCTTATCCCTAATTATCCCTTATTAGCCACAGTAAAGGAGATATATAGACAATATAAAATACTAAAGAGGGATTTCAAGGTCTATGTCCCTGTACTTCAAAACAATGCAAATGTATTTCTTAAAAAATAAAGATTTAAACACAAGAATAAAACGGAGAGCTCTAGTCTGGTTAGAGACACTGAAATCTAGCTCTCAAAAAAATGTATATATACTGTTTTAAATGTGTTTTGTATTGAAACTTATAGAATTTGGTGTTTACTATGAATTAATATTATAAATTTGATGTCTCTATAAAGGACCATTAATACAGTAGAAATGCATAAATCAACAGATGCACAATAAAAAGACAATGCAAAAACACTTAGGGGCATATTTATCAATGTGCGAGCGGACATGATACAAAGTAGCGTATCATGTCCGCCGCACATCGATAAATGCAGACAGCATACGCTGTCGGCATTAATCATTGCACCAGCAGTTCTTGTGCTGCCCCAGCAGTTCAATGCTGCCCCCTGCAGATTCACGGCCAATCAGCCACTAGCAGGGGGTGTCAATCAACTTGATCGTATTCGATTGGGTTGATTTCTATCCGTGGCCTCAGAGCAAGTGGACAAGTTATGGAGCAGCGGTCATATGGAGCTGATTCATAACTTCTGTTTCCGGCGAGCAGCGGTCATATGGAGCTACTTCATAACTTCTGTTATATGGAGCTTGATAAAATATGCCCCTTAGTCTGAAATATAAATGAGTAATAGATTTTTTTTTCTGACAAATTTCAAAGTTATCTTGATTTTCCATGTGACAACCATCAGCCAATCATAAAATGCTGTATATACTGTGAAATCTTGCACATGCTCAGTAGGAGTTGGTGCATCAGAAAAGTGTGCATAGAAAAAAGATTGTGTACATTTTAATACTAGAAGTAATATCATAATAATCAGGAAAGTTTAATTTTGACTTTATAGTGTTCCTGTAAATATTTTCTCCTATGTCCAGAATTGTATTTATTTATTTATCTATTTATTTTTTTAGCAATAAAGGTATGGAGCATCTTTACAGTATGAAGTGCAAAAATGTGGTTCCTCTGTATGATTTATTGTTGGAAATGCTAGATGCTCATCGTATGCATTCGCCTAAAGACAAACTAGGAACTCAAGAGGAAGATAGTCAGAGTCCAATTACAACTGTACCCACAGTTTCACCATGCTTGCCGTCTTTCTATGCGGACAGAGAAGAAGTGAACTTGCAAAGCGCAGTATGAGAATTTTTTTCTTTATCTTTTTTTAATTTTACTTTTTTTTTCTTTATAAATTGACCTTTCATGGTCATGGAAACCCCAGCAGAATACTACCTAACTACTATACTCACTGCATCACAATTATTGATATATATATACACACTCCGGCACACATCTATTACGAGTGATTTCAAACCTGCTTGCTAAACTTCAAAACTAAAGAAAAACCAGTGGCTAAAGGAATACCAAAAATCAAAATCTGCACATTGTGATCTTTTGTATTCTTTAATCTATAAACCTATCCTGTTGTGGAGCAAATGCTTGTTTTGATTCCTAGACATGAGCATAGTTTCAATGTAGCATGGTCAGTGACTCATAAATTCACTATTAGGTTTGAAATTGCAAGATTTAATATTGCTAGCATATATACGGCACAGGTCCACAATAATCACCGCTTCATGTTCTCAGTGTAATAATGTCTTGGTGTTATTGCTTAATATTTTTTTTTTTTACTATTTCCTCCAAGTCCCTATATAAAAAAAACTATATGCCAGCCCGCTGCCCTATGTGTAAGATATTATCCAAGGGTGTATGCAAGGTGGTGTAGGGTAATGCATACAGCCATTCACACATGCAGAAGATTATGTCCAAGGATTGCAAGGGCACATGGGAGCACTTCATTATGGCCAATCATTTTTATGTATTTTCTTAAAAGCATTTATTAATACCAGAAACAAGTTCACACCTGTATCTGTATGAACCACTTGTCTGAGACTAACCAGGTACAGCAGACATATCAGCTGGCTGAGCATCATGGGAAATGTAGTTCCAAAACCTCCAGAGGGCCAAGTCTTTGAGGATGTCTGATGTACAGCAACATTAATTGGTTTAGGCTGCTGTAGATTACATACGTTAAGAGCATTGATTTTTTTATTTTATTTTTAAGCCAGTGCCTCCAAATGAACTCAATAACGTTTTTACAATGTAGAGTTAATTCCACATTTCCTATTACAACCTTACCACTTTATCATATATGTGCATATATTTTGTCTGTCTGCATTTAAAAGTATTATGGAAAACAAAATCATTAAGAAAAAACCCAAAAAAACTTAGGAAAAGACTGGGATTAGATTACAATTTATTATAATAAATTATTATAATAAAATTGTGTAAAGCCAACAAAATATTACAGATGATAATACTTTTCTTCTACACTGTAATAAAATATAGTAGCAAACAATAGATCTAGAAATAAATATTTTTATTGTAGATTTTTTTTTTTTAAATGTAAAGTTGCACTATTATGGGAATGTCATAAAAAATGGACTAAGTTTGCCAAAATTGTACTGACTGCTTCTTTTTCCATGAACATGTCTCATAACATTCATTAAAAAATTACATATATTTGAAATATTTGTAAAAAAAAATATATATATATTAAAAATATATATATAAAAAAAAAAGAACTGAAAAAACCTAACCTAAATTCATGATTTTTTAATGGGGAGAAAAATTAAGTGGGGAATGTATTTTGGTGGCGGACAGCAATCAATCCAATCGGATACGAACGGGTTGATTGACATCCCCTGCTAGCGGCCGATTGGCCACAAATCTACAGGGGGCGGTATTGCACAAGCATTTAACAAGAAATGTTTGTGCAATGATAAATGCCGACAATGATAATTCACCCCCTATGTATCATGTCAAAATATTGCCAAAAAAAAACAAAAATTACAAATATGTTTTAAAATTGAGGTAAAATGCAATTTATAACACTGTTAGCGTCAATTTATATCCCTGTATATACTAATTTTTTTCATATAAAGAATCAGTTGCAAAGTTCAGCATTTGGACAGTAGTCCATTGATTTTTGTCTTTTTCCAAGTAAAGAAAACTACAGAGTGCATTCACATGTCAATTAATACAGGGCTTTCAACAATAACTGAATCCAGATATCATCCAGAGTATTTTTTAATGCACCAACATTTCCATGCATGATTTTTTTAGACATTTAAAAGGAAATAAAAATGCAAAACAAAAATATGTTCTAATGCGTTAGAACATTCTATTACTGCTGGAACCTAGTAGAAAGCATCTAGTGAGAAAATTACTAGGCATATGTGAGTAGCGAACAATTACCAACTAGTTTACTGTACTTCATTGCTGCTTCTGTGCCTACCTAGATATGCTTTTCAACAAAGGATACCAATAGAAAAGGTACATTTGATAATAGAGGTTAATTTAGAAAATCTTTTAAAACTGCATGTTCTATCTGATTCATGAAAGTTTAGTTTTGGCGTTCTTGTCCCTTTAACAAGTTAAACCTCTTTAAAAATCAATTTGGCTTTTTTTGAACTTGTATCTTGGCTGTTTAGGTGAATACTTTTCAATGGGAATTTTAAATTCATTTATAGTTTAATAAAAATAATAATATTGCTCAAATTTTATTTTTTAAATTATACACAAATTAAAAACGGACATGCCATGTTTAGTTATTATTATTTAAATTAACTGTAGATTTAAAAAGTGATAGTTAGAAAATTTAAATGATGTAAAAAAATCAGACAAGATTACAAGTGGTGCGGTATGGGTTTTCAGCGCGCTATATGGTCTCTTCGCAATCAATGTTTATTGTACAGGTATTACAAATCTTGAAAAATCACGATTGCGCACGGGCAATAGCCTTTTTATGCAACAATCCTTTCCACGCTCGAAGAGCAGTAGTTAACAGTTTTATGCAACATAAGTTCAAAAATACATTACAAAGTACAGTTATACTCATATTAACTGTCTAATAAAAATCATAAAAAAAATATTGCACACAAGTTATAAGGGCTCAAAGATACAAGACTTTTTTTGTCTCCATTGATCTCTACGCGGGAATATATGCACATGGGTGGGAAAACGCGTTAGTAACTAATAAAAATAATAATAGCACATTAGGCAGTTATTATCAATTAACCCTTACATTTAACTTTTGTTTTTTAACTATTTTTAAAAACCACCATTGAAAAGCCTGCAATGCACCTGTTACCAATATTTTTTGTTTGCTTTTGAGTTTTACCAGGTTTTCCTGTTATATCATTTACTTATTTGAGTGGTTTTACAAATGTAAACAATAGGTCTTCTAAAGGATTTAAACTTTAATTGGTTTGAAATCTGGCCCATGTTGGGATATATCTTAATGAAACATATATTACAGAATAAAAATTAAAGGGGCACCAAATTCCTCACTACCTATTTTTTTATATTATAGACTTGTGAGTGTATTTAAGAGGTTTACATAACTAATGCAATTAATTCTAGTTAAACGTAACATCCCCTCTCTTTTTGCTTGCAATTACCATATTGCTCCGCCCCCATCTTCAGAACTTTTTAATGTTTTTTTTTCAAGTGCAGCAGTACAGCCAATTGGAAGCTGCATTGATTGCTACTTTTGAATAGGTCCTTCACTAAGTCTCATTAGAAGTAGTGAGTTCTGAGTTTAGGTGGAGGGAACACATAACTTCTGCTCCAGACAAAAAAGGGCTCAGTAACGGAGGAACAGGAGGTTAAGTGTGGGTAAACAGGGACTATTTTCAATTAAAATTAATCACGCCATGAAAAACATTTACACTACACTTGCCTATAGTATACACACAGGGTCTTGTTACATATTGAGCTGTCCCTTTTAGTTAAATATTTTTTGCTGCAATTGTAGTTGCTCTTTCTTTTTTAGGCTATCAAGCATGATTCTTGCTGGCAATTCATGGTAAATTAAACACCAAACCCCATCTAATGCTGAACACAATATTTAAAAGAAAAAAAGGTATAAAAATTGATGTTAATTTTGCTTTAACAACTTATTTTATTTCAAAACACCTTAATAGATCTATTTGTATCAAACCTATAACATATATTTCAATAAATACAGACTCACATTATTTCATTATATATTCAACTACATGTTGGATAAAAAAGGAAATGGCAGCAGTGTATTTGTATGCCTATTTCGGGGTTATTCAAAATCACAGGGCTAGATTACAAGTGGAGCGTTAGTTTGCACTTGCGTTCAATCGTTAAAAAACAGTAGAAGCTTTTTTTGCTCTCAAAGATTCGTGCTCGTATTATGAGTTGAAAGAAAAAAGCTTGCACTGTCATGTTCGCAAAGTTGCGGTCACAAATACATTTTGAGAAGTTGCAAAATCAAATTCCTGCCTTAGACTTCAATGGAGCCGAAAAAGTTGAAAAAAGTAACACACACATATATATATATATATATATATATATATACCTAAATATATAGATGATTATATATTGATATAGATATATACAGATATATATATATAGGAATATCTATTATAAAATACATAGAACATATTCTATTTTGTGCAGAACATTGGAATGTATAACAATTACAGTAAATACATAGTATAGCACTTTAATAAATATTAATATTGAATAAATATGTTTTTTCATGGTTTCATCTACTTGACTGCAAAGGGCTCCAATGCATTTATATACGTATCTATGTGTTTATATGTGTGTATATATGTCTGTAAATACATATGTACACACATATAAACATATAGATATATACAGTATATATTAGGGTTGCACCGATACCATTTTTTTATGACTGAGTACAAGTACCGATACTTCGATACTTGTTTTCAAATACTCGCCGATACCAATTACTGATACTTTTTTTTTATGTGACAGTTTACCAAGCACAATACAGACTAATTATTTAAGATTCCTTTTTTATAATTATAAAGGACTGTAATTCAAAAGACATTATGAAATAATAAAAATATTACAATAAAATATTCAATTTAAAGGGGTGATACAATTGGGTTGTAGGGCTGTTATATAACATCAATCTGACATTTGTATGGAGGTTCGACTCTAAGTTGAACAGTCTTTCACTTTCCACACTACTGCATGGGGCAGAAAGATATTTTTGGGCCATTTTAGCCAGAGCTGGAAATCTGTTTATTAACTGCCCAGTATTTCAGGAGTTTGTCTGAACGAGGTACAGTGATCTCTCCTACAATAATACAAATAACAGCAATTTGTATTGGCAGAACAGTAGTAAACAATTTTTAGTTTAGTCTCCACTCCAGTTTAAAATGAAATGGGTACATGCAGTTTGAAAAAACGCCACAAGATAGCATATGGGTAGGAAGTGGAGGTATCGGTTTTAGTATCTGTGCATTTGCACGAGTACAAGTACTCATGCAAATACTTGGTATCGGTACCGATACCGATACTAGTATCGGTATCGGTGCATCCCTAATATATATATATATATATATATATATATATATATATATATATATATAAATATACATACATACCTGTACATATACATATTTAGACATGTATATATATATATATATATCTTTATGTTACAGCCCTTTGCTTTTTTTCTAACACCTGAGACCTCATATCTTTGAGCCCTTAGAACTTTTCATCAGACCTATTAGGTTGCGGTAATCATTATAGAGTAAAATCACTATTACACTCACACGTTTGCATTTACTTTCAACTTGTAATATGAGCAGAATTTAATTGGTGCGCAGACACCCGCAAAAACCCAATATCGCTTGAGCGCTAACGATAGCGCAACACTAGCCCATACGCTATTATACCCTTCGGTTAAGAAAACACAAATAAATAAATATTTAGTATCTTTTCTACATTTTGCTCTAAGTTAGACAAATGAATGTATCACATAAATATTAATGTGAAAAATGTAAAGAATCAAAAAAGATTTAAAAATGAAAAACGTATTGCTCATAAATTTAATATGGGGCCATTGGTGCCCGACCTTTGCATTTTTTTGTAGAATTTTTTAATGTCAATTTCTAATCTATCACTGCAATTTTACTGAATTTAAACATTTGTTTAGACGAATTTGTGAGTAATACATATGCTGTTCAGTAATAAATGAATAAATACATTAATCAAAGAAAACATTTTACTTAATGTTTGATTAAACAATTTAAATTTTGTATTTAATGTAGCATTTTACTCAAACATTCTATAATCTTCATGAAATAGCAACATTTAACTATGTTGAGTTTTTATGGCCTAAACAAATGGTGATGTTGAGTTTTTATGGCCTGAACAAATGTGAAGTGAGTTGAAACTAACAGTATTATCAGTTGTATACTTTATGCTTGTTGATGATAGAAACTTCCTGCTAATGTCTGCTGGCTGATAGGTACTTCCTGTTAATTGTTATTGGCTAATATTTACTTCCTGCTGAATCCCTATCACAAAAATAAGCATTACTAGGAAGTATACGACTGATAATGGTGCATCAGTTTCAATTTAGCTTTTACTTCACATTTTGTGGCAAAAACATATTTAAATGCTGTTCTTTAATAAGGAAGATAGAAAACTCTTTGATACAATGTCCCTTTAAGTAAGTTTAAGAAGTTCAGATGCATGTTGATTGTAGTCCAGATGAAATGCTTATTACAGAATTTAATGGATCATATTGTAGGAAATATTAATAAGCTTTTCAGCTGGAATGAAATGTAGGCAAAAACTTTTAATGGTCCAAAAGATTGTGGACTGGTTGGGATTTGTTTTTTTTTCCCCTTCAAAATAATTGAATCTTGATGTTTTCTAAAGTGATAGGAACCATAAAAGTATTAAACTAAATATACAGATTATGTGCTTCTTTGTCCCAAATTCTTTTGTAGAGGCTGTTAAACGAGGTCAGAAAAATACAAACACTATAATAAAATAAAGTTCCAATACACACAACACGCCAAGAAGAAAACCTAGTGAAATTACTTTCATACTCATTTTATGTGATAAATGTTCAAGGTCCACTCATCGCTCTGAGGTTCATAAACTGAGTATGTGCTGTTATCATGGTGACATGGGTTTCAAATTCACTGATGACTGGTAAAATAGTGAGCTGTCCCTAAATTGAAGTAGATCAAATGTGATCTATTCACTAAAATGGAACTTCTGCCATCAATTCTATTCCTATTTTTTAATAGATTACTTTTAGCAAATTAGCTTAGACCCACATAATTAAAATATGTAATATATATACAGGGAGTGCAGAATTATTAGGCAAGTTGTATTTTTGAGGATTAATTTTATTATTGAACAACAACCATGTTCTCAATGAACCCAAAAAACTCATTAATATCAAAGCTGAATATTTTTGGAAGTAGTTTTTAGTTTGTTTTTAGTTTTAGCTATTTTAGGGGGATATCTGTGTGTGCAGGTGACTATTACTGTGCATAATTATTAGGAAACTTAACAAAAAACAAATATATACCCATTTCAATTATTTATTTTTACCAGTGAAACCAATATAACATCTCAACATTCACAAATATTCATTTCTGACATTCAAAAACAAAACAAAAACAAATCAGTGACCAATATAGCCACCTTTCTTTGCAAGGACACTCAAAAGCCTGCCATCCATGGATTCTGTCAGTGTTTTGATCTGTTCACCATCAACATTGCGTGCAGCAGCAACCACAGCCTCCCAGACACTGTTCAGAGAGGTGTACTGTTTTCCCTCCTTGTAAATCTCACATTTGATGATGGACCACAGGTTCTCAATGGGGTTCAGATCAGGTGAACAAGGAGGCCATGTCATTAGATTTTCTTCTTTTATACCCTTTCTTGCAAGCCACGCTGTGGAGTACTTGGACGCGTGTGATGGAGCATTGTCCTGCATGAAAATCATGTTTTTCTTGAAGGATGCAGACTTCTTCCTGTACCACTGCTTGAAGAAGGTGTCTTCCAGAAACTGGCAGTAGGACTGGGAGTTGAGCTTGACTCCATCCTCAGCCCGAAAAGGCCCCACAAGCTCATCTTTGATGATACCAGCCCAAACCAGTACTCCACCTCCACCTTGCTGGCGTCTGAGTCGGACTGGAGCTCTCTGCCCTTTACCAATCCAGCCACAGGCCCATCCATCTGGCCCATCAAGACTCACTCTCATTTCATCAGTCCATAAAACCTTAGAAAAATCAGTCTTGAGATATTTCTTGGCCCAGTCTTGACGTTTCAGCTTGTGTGTCTTGTTCAGTGGTGGTCGTCTTTCAGCCTTTCTTACCTTGGCCATGTCTCTGAGTATTGCACTCCTTGTGCTTTTGGGCACGCTTGACTTTTTTCAGTTCATGGGCAGTTATTTTGCGCCTTGGTTTTTCCACATGCTTCTTGCGACCCTGTTGACTATTTTGAATGAAACGCTTGATTGTTCGATGATCACGCTTCAGAAGATTTGCAATTTTAAGAGTGCTGCATCCCTCTGCAAGATATCTCACTTTTTTTTTTACTTTTCTGAGCCTGTCAAGTCCTTCTTTTGACCCATTTTTCCAAAGGAAAGGAAGTTGCCTAATAATTATGCACACCTGATATAGGATGTTGATGTCATTAGACCACACCCCTTCTCATTACAGAGATGCACATCACCTAATATGCTTAATTGGTAGTAGGCTTTCGAGCCTATACAGCTTGGAGTAAGACAACATGCATAAAGAGGATGATGTGGTCAAAATACTCATTTGCATAATAATTCTGCACTCCCTGTATATATATATATATATATATATATATATATATATATATATATATATAAAAGCATACCTTATTTTATTTTGCTTTGTTGCACTTCACAAATATTGCTCTTTCCATCAATTGAAGGCTTGCTGAAACCCTGTTTCGAGCAAGTTTATTGGCACCATTTTTCCAACATATACACATATAAACACATAAATACACATATATACACACCACCATCAAAAAGATTATGACTCCCTGAAGGTTCAGATAATGGCTAGCATTTTTTAGCAACAAAGTATTTTTAAATTAAGGTATGTACATGGGTTTTTTTTAGACATAAAGCTATTGCATTTAATAGACTACAGTATAGTGTATATTGTTTATATAAACTGGAAAACAAAAAAAAATTGCGACTCACTTCATTGCTAAATTCGCTTTATTGTGGTGGTCTGGAACCATACCCGCAATATCTCAGAGGTGCGTATATATATATATATATATATATATATATATATATATATATATATATATATATATTGTTTACTAACAGTTGGGAGCAGGTGAAACTTTAGCAATCAGGGGAGGGCAGTGCCCAGTTTTATTTCCTTTTTAGAGTTTTTTTGGCTAAATTCTGATAGGCTAAATAAAGGTGTGAGGTCCAATAAGTGGGAGGGGAAGGGGAATAATATGAATAAAACCAATTCAGTAGATATAGAGCAACTTAAAATAACTGACTTTTTCCCCCTAAAGTTGATTGAACTTGACAACTCAGTTACAAGCAAGTTACAAGTGGCTGCTATATGAATAGCCAACAATGCCAACTTGAAATGGCTTTGATTGTGAGAGTCAATTTCAAAGAATGACTCCACAACCTACTTGCTTTTAGAGTTCAATGTCCACAGCACCATATTGAATAAAACATCTCAACTTTATTTCATAACATGTAAAATTTGCTTTTAGAGAATAGCCACCTACTAGATTTTTTTTTCTCGCAGTGGACTCATATCCTTACTGATACTGTGCCAAAAAAACGCTATCCACTGATTATAGTTACTAAAAGAGAAAATGTATATAAAAAGGATTGTAATATACACCAGATTCTGAACCAAGATCTGTCACTTTAAAAATTCATATTTTTGCACTTTGGGCACCAATTGTAGATTTAATGCAAATTTGGGACATTGGTGCACATTTCTGTATTTTTCCCCAAAAAAGACATCCCTTTAACCTGAAATTCAAAGAACAAGATTATTCTGTTTATAAACCAAATATAAGATATATACTTTAATGATTTTTGTATGTATGAATGCACCTTACTGATTACCGTTTTTTATATAATAAAAAACTGTTTTCATAACTTTTACCTTCTTAAATATGCAGTCAAAACTGTGACATTAAGACGTTAGAGAATTTTAAAAATTGCACTATATTTTAAAATGTTTAGTTTTCTATTATAGAAAATATGTCCAATGTATTTGCACTTAAAATGTTTAAAACTTAAGTTCTAGCTATTATACCCATGTCAACTATAGCAAGTAAAGCCTTAATAAATAATTCTCAATAAATTAATTTCCGTATTGATTTAGACTAACATTCATCATTATGTCTTGTTAGTTATGCATTGTGCATATTTAATTGTTTTTTTTTCTCATTATTTTCTAAAGGATTATAAGTGTATTGAATTGTATCCTATAATACAAGTAGTGTTAAATACCTACTTTTGCCTAGCTAAACCTCTTTTATTTCAGATTTATGCACCAAAATGTATTAGGCAAAATGTTTTATTGTATATGTTGTTTGCTCTGTTTTGTTTTTAAAAAAAATGTGTAAACTTTCTTTTTTTTTTCAAAGAAAAAAAGATGAAACAATTATTTCATAAACCTGGAAACTAGAAAAAGTTTTCTAAACGTGTTTGATGTTGAAATAAAAGAAACAAATAAAAAGAGTTGTTTCAGGGATTTTTTTTGTGTGTGAATGTTTGTGTCATTTCTGTTTTGCAAAAACAAATATGTTAAATAAAAATGAGATTTTGAAGTATTTTCACAAGGCTCTGAGTTCCAACAACTATTAAAAAAAAAGGTTGGTAAAAAAAAAAAACGGAATAAGTTGAAGATAGGTGCTACAAAACAGTGGGTATTACTAAACTTAAAGCCAGCAGCCATGAAGACAAAATTAAAAAAATAAATTGAAAAGATCTAAAAATTAAGTGGTGGAAATCAACCCTAAAAAGGGCTCGTTCCATTGAGCCATAAAAAATGGAGCCGTAAACTACCAAAGTGGTTGACAACTAAAAGTAGTTTATTTTAGTACCAGGTTTCCATTGAAATATTTTGCGCATTGTGTGCAGTCGCTGTTTTCGTGTAGGTGTAACTTAACGTTGTGTTAACGCTTCCATCTGACATCAGATTTCTTGAAAATGAATAAGTTGCAATAGTAACCTGAACTTACACTATAAAATGTACGTTTAACGTCTTTGCTCCTTATCAGGAAAGAAAAAATTTGGGGTTCATATCCCTTCAAGATAATAAGCAAAATGTTGACAACTAGTATGGGGTTGAACTTTAGTTCCAAATTTAATTAAATACATGAAGAATCTAAACTGTTATAATTTACTAAAGTAACAACCAAATATTCAAATAAGTTAACTTAAATACAATATGATGATTATTCTCTCATATATAAGAAAAACAGCATCTCAAAACTAATGAGCGTATGAGAAAAACAAATAGCTTTCCACCAAGAGTACTCAGCATCTTACAATAAACAAGATTATCAGCTTATAAGAGAAATATAATACCCTAGCAGGCCTTTACTCACTTGGTTGTCAGTCAACCATGGGCAGATCTGTATATTTAGGCACTATAGAATGACCAGCTATAAAAAGTTAAACAATTTGCCATCAACTATTAAAGGGATAAACTTGAACTATTTACTACAGCAAATACATGGGAAGCCTAGACTATTTTAGCTTACCAGGCTACAATCTATATATCTATGTCACATAACTAACCTAACTTGCCTTCTGCTAAGGAGGTAGGAATTATATTAAGCACATATGAGCATTTAAAGGGCCATGATACCCAAATGTTTAAACACTTGAAAGTGATGCAGCATAGCTGTAAAAAGCTGACTAGAAAATATCTCCTGAACATCTCTATGTAAAAAAGAAAGATATTTTACCTCAAAAGTTTCTCAGTAGCCACCTCCCATTGTAAAGTATTTCTAAGCAGCATTTTAGTGTGTCTGTCCTGGGACAGCTGAAAGGATGAGCCTCGTGAACTCTCATATTATTTCACCAATCAGGTAAAGGAAGCTTACTATGAAATCTCATGAGAGTTAAGTCAAATCTCATGAGATCACAGTAAGAGTTCATGACCTCAGCACTGCTGATGCTGATTGGTTGCTGTTCATTTCTTCATTTTATATTTATTTTTACCTGCAGCTGGGAGCAGGTGAAGCATAACTTTTTACAAAGAACTTACTCTGCTGAGCTGAGGAGATTGTGAGGTAAAATATCTTCCTTTTTTACATAGAGATTCTCAGGTGATATTTTCCTGTCAGCTTTTTACAGTTATACTGCATCAGTTTCAAGTAATTTAGCATATGAGTATTATGTCCCTTTAAGCAAAGGTGCTATCCAAGAAGAGACTGAATCATAATCAAAACAAAATACTAGCATGCTCTGTTAAATAATGCAAGGTGAGCTAGAGTAAAAACCTAAGCAAAGTCTGTTCTATGTCAGAGATCTCAATGAAATAAATGATTGCTGGCACAAACTAGTGGGATAACACATAACATTGCCACCTCATAGCATAGTAAACAAATAAAACTAGAAATCAACATAAATATAGTGTTTCACAGGTCTTATCACAATCTAGTACATTTAACTAATATGTTATCATAATTGGTTATATCCCTGTAAGGAAACACAATATATTATTTGCAAGAAGAAAAAAAAAATTTTTAAACAATATAGGATCACTATAAAAAGCACATGTGTTACAAATGTCTTCATTATTGAAAGTTTCCATTTATTGCAGAGACAGCAGACTGTCTCCTCAATAAAGTCTCCCCCAAGTGATGCCACATCCCCCAAGCAGGTACAATCTGGGATCTTCCAGAGTAGCTAAACGGGGCACTATCTAAATCCTCCTCCATAGATATTTGGCTGAAATTGAGCTTTGCATCCCTCAGTGGGTCCTTGGGAGACATAATATCCCCTCTTTCAGTCTCAGAGGCTTCCCCCTTTGTACAGATAGACTTAGTAAGTAAAACTAGGTAATTGAACCAGTCAGCCAACTTAACCTCAAAGTCCTTTAAGAGGTCTTGGAAAACTAAATAAAATTCCTATAAATATGAACAGTCATTCCGAGACTTTGTGACCTAGATGACCAGGGGGGCTGTTAAGTTCTCTTAACAGTAGGCCACTGCCTGGAGACTCAATGGTTCGGATCCGGGGTGAAAAGTCAATAATACAGCAAAAAATATATCAATCTCTTCAGAAGGTTGTGTAACATTCAAATGTGCCAAATGCAGATTCAGATGCTGTCATCCACAGCTGATAATCGGACAATTATGCTGATCTTTTTCACAGCTTCAGACAATGCGACCAGCCATAGCCGTTGCCCAGACACGACCTCCACAATTATTATTTTTTTTAAATAAATATTTTTTTATTAAGTTTAACGAAGTAGTGCCAGTTGTAGAAAAACACATGTATAAAGTACACAATTTAAATGTCAAATTTAACATATAACTGATGTTTGTGCATAAATATGAAAAAGAAAGTCTCACATTTGTTCCTAAGTATCCCTGAAATGGTTAGTTCACAGGAATGGATCGCATAAAGTCCTTGAAGTCCATATGGCTATCTCTTAATTATTGGTAAGGAAAAAAAGTCCAAACGGTAAACAAACATCATAAAATGAAAACAATTCCTACATCATGTTACAGAATTTCAGATTGAAGATTAACATTGGTATCTGATATTGAATATCAATAATGGGTATATGCAAGAGAGAATGGTAAAATGCACATTTTTGTCAATGAAGTAAACCACTTATGGAAAATAGGACTGATAAAGGATTGGTGCAAATAAAAAATTTCCGGGTAGAATTAGTTTCCTAAAGTTAAAAATTTAAAGTCAAAAGGGTCGGCCAACTGTGTAATTGGGTTTTGGTGTAATCTCATATACTTTGCCCCCCTCCCCAAACTGCAAAAGAGAGAAAAGTAGAAGGAAAAAAAAAAGGAGAGGCAAATGCATATATCGGTCAGTAGGTATAATTTGAATGATTAAGCAGTGATCATTAATTATTTATTTGGGGACCCACTGGCTTTAGTTTTGGTCCACTCCCCCCCCCCCACATTGTCTACATAGTTCCCAACACATGCAGTGAGAATTAATTTGATTATTAGCTGCAAAAACTTCTCTTTCCATGGACTCTCTATGCGCCAAAAACGAAAACAACCTGACCCCAATGTTTGCCCCAGTTCCTAGCTATAGTTAACTTAACTGCCATTAATATGTACATACACAAATTGAGGGCATGTTTGGGAAGTTTACCGGGGAAGAGGTGAAATAGCTCAATCTTATGGCGATCAACTAATGTGATTCCTATTTTCAAGCAGTAGAAAAAGGACCTAGACCAGAGGCGTTGAATTTTGGGACATTCACACCACATATGTGTAGACGTGACAACCCTACCACATCCTCTCCAACATAGTGGTGAATTATTGCTTGATATTTTAAAAAGTCAGAGGGGGTGAGGTGCTATTGAGTTAGGACTTCTCCTCCAAAGCATTAAAGTTGAATGCTGACTTCCATTGATGGGTGTAAAAGGTTTTAAAGAAGGTGGGATGGCGCATTATGTCCCTATATGATAAAGAAAATATTTTCGGTATTGATGTGCCTAATAACCATCTCCTCTCCCATTCCATCAACTGCCAAGGAGGGACCATGAGGGATCCACATGATTTGAGGAAGCTCTTTAATCTGAGGAAATTAAACCTGAGCAAAGGGGAAGGAGAGAAGGAGGTCTGAAATTGGGCCATTATATATAGAGAATCATTCACGAATAAGTCTGACTCTACTCTATATTCTGCCCAGGTATCTTTGTGGGAGTCCTGAATGGTATATGTGAATGTACTGGGGAGATGGTGGGAATACACTCAGTGAAGATAACAGATCCTATACCAAAACTTAAGATTTGCATTGATAATAAAATTTTCCGTTAAGGTTGACACCTGGAAATGTTTGGGGATATATATAAAATCACAGAGAGAGATGTTGTGGGATATAGACGCCTGTTCCAAAAGCAACCACTTACTATTGGATTCAGTTGTACCTCATGCTATAATGTGGGCCAAAGGAGAGGCTTCATGATATGCTAACAAATTAGGCATTACTGCACTTCCAGACATAGGATCTTTATGGCCACCCTGGGTTGCTTTTGCTTCCATTTAAACATATTACAGGCTTTTTAAATTGTGAGATTAATTAATCAATTTTGGTACAGGAATTGGCGGGCAACAGAATAAATAAGTGATTTTGGATAAAAGATTCATTAATAAGTGATTTTGGGTAAAGGATTCATTTTCAAAGCGGCGATTCTACCCAACCAAGATAAAACAGGAGTGTTCCAATGGATCAAGCTATTACAAAATATATGCAGGGGCAGGTTAAAGTTAGCTGAAATAATAGTAGAAGTATCATAGGAAAGAAACACTCCAAAGTGTTTTATTTTAGTTGTAGACCACATAAACGGGAATTTATGTTTCAGTCCTAAGAGTTCTGATTCAGGTAAGTTAAGAGTGTAAGCTTCAGTCTTTGTATAATTAAGTTTATGAAAACTAATAGTACTGAATTTATCTAACAAGGTGATTAAAGCTGGCATTGAAAAAGATGGGCTAGACATGAACACAGTTAAATCATCAGCTAACAACAGCATTTTATTTAAGGTAATATGAAGATGGACTCCCTCAATTGGTATAGAGCATCTGATGGTCTCCACCAGGAGTTCCATCACTAAGGCAAATAATAGTGGGGATAAGGGACACCCCTGGTGGGTGCCATTGGTAATGTTAAAACTAGAGGAGCAAAACCCCAAACCTCTAACCATAGCTGAAGGGGAAGAATATTATGCCATAACCAATTAATGAAATATTTGTGAAAAAGCCAAATATGCAAGACCTCCGTCATATATAGCCTCTTCTGCATTGAGGGAGACCATAACACAAGGTTGACCGAGCCGGTAAGCTTCCATAAATATTCAGGAGTTTTCTGGACCTTCAATGATCTGGATTAACCAAGGAAGGAACAATGCCCTCAACAACAAAAACTGATGCAGGCATCTGGAGATTTGCCCGTTTTTGGTAAGAAAGTGATAGAAGCTTGCAGGAACTCTGCAGGAAAATATCCCTTGTGTCCGGGTCAGGGTAAAAATATGTAGCAACAATGGGGTTATTTGAGATGAAAATGTCTTATAAAAGATATCGGTGTATCCATCAGGGCCTGGGGATTTGCATGGTTTCATTTTGGAGATGGCACTCACTAATCACTTCAATACTAAAAGGATAATCTAAGTATTCACTTTGCTCCTGTGATAAATTGGGAAGATGAAGGGGTGATAGAAAAGCCTACCCTAGTGAGAGATTTCTCTTCCGACGAATGTAAATTATATAGTTGCGAGTAGTATAATACACATTCTTCCCCAATATATTTGGGGTTCGTTAGCTTTTTGCCTCTAGCCTGAAGAAGAAGAATACGAGATTTCACAGTCCTGTCCCGTAATTTTAAGGCTAGCAAACAGTCAGCCTTATTACCTTTGGAGTAAAACAAGCGCAGGCATTTCCAAAGTTGGTCTTGTACTTATTGATTTTCTAAAATTCGGAGGGATTGTCTAACTGATTCTATACATACTATAAGTTTGGGATCCAATGTTTATTTATGTAAGGCTTGAAGCAAACAAACGGCTAGATTACGAGTTTTGCGTTATGAGTAAAAAAGCAGAGTTAAGTCTCATAACGTTGCTTTTTACTGCCGCTGCTATTACAAGTTTTGTAGGAACAGCTGTCCCGCACACTTTTTTGGCCGTACCGCAAATTAACTTACGCAATTTTCGTAAAGTCTTTTTTCAATGGCACTTCCATTGCGCCGGTATTACAAGCTTTTTTTTCAGGCCAAAAAGTGAGCGGTGCAGCCTATCCCGCAAGATTCGTAAAGCATTCTAAAGTCAGTAGTTATGAGTTTTACACTACAAAGCTGTAGCATAAAACTCATAACTAAAGTGTTAAAAAGTACACTAACACCCATAAACTACCTATTAACCCCTAAACTGAGGCCCTCCCGAATCGCAAACACTAAAATAAAATTATTAACCCCTAATCTGCCGCTCCTGACATCGCCGCCACTATAATAAACATATTAACCCCTAGACTGCCGAACTCCCGCATCGCAAAAACTAGTTAAATATTATTAACCCCTAATCTGCTGCCCCTAACATCGCCGCCACCTACCTACATTTATTAACCCCTAATCTGCTGCCCCAACGTCGCCGCCACTATATTAAATGTATTGACCCCTAAACCTAAGTCTAACCCTAACCCTAACACCCCCTAACTTAAATATAATTAAAATAAATCTAACTAAAATTCCTATCATTAACTAAATTTTTCCTATTTAAAACTAAATACTTACCTGTAAAATAAATCCTAAGCTAGCTACAATATAACTGATAGTTACATTGTATCTAGCTTAGGGTTTATTTTTATTTTACAGGCAAGTTTGTATTTATTTTAACTAGGTAGAATAGTTACTAAATAGTTATTAACTATTTACTAACTACCTAGCTAAAATAAATACAAATTTACCTGTAAAATAAAACCTAGCCTGTTTTACACTAACACCTAACCTTACAGTATAATTAAATAAATTACCTAAATTAAATACAATTGCCTAAATTAAATACAATTACCTTAATTACAACCCCCCCCACTAAATTACAGAAAAATAAAAAACAAATTACAAGATATTTAAACTAATTACACCTAATCTAATAGCCCTATCAAAATAAAAAAGCCCCCCCAAAATAAAAAAAAACCCTAGCCTAAACTAAACTACCAATAGCCCTTAAAAGGGCCTTTTGCGGGGCATTGCCCCAAAGAAATCAGCTCTTTTACCTGAAAAAAAATACAAACAACCCCCTCAACAGTAAAACCCACCACCCACACAACCAAATAAAACCCTAACTAAAAAAACCTAAGCTCCCCATTGCCCTGAAAAGGGCATTTGGATGGGCATTGTCCTTAAAAGGGCATTTAGCTCTATTGAGGCCCAAATCCTAACCTAAAAATAAAACCCACCCTATAAACCCTTAAAAAACCTAACACTAACTCCCTGACATCCATCCTCAATGAAGCCGGGAGAAGTCCTCAACGAAGTGGCAAGAAGTCCTCAACGAAGCCGGGAGAAGTCTTCATCCAAGCCGGGAGAAGTGGTCCTCCAGACGGGCAGAAGTCTTCATCCAGATGGCATCTTCCATCTTCATCCATCCGGCGCGGAGCGGGTCCATCTTCAAGACATCCGGCGTGGAGCATCCTCTTCTTCCGACGACTACCTGGCGAATGAAGGTTCCTTGGTTCCTTTAAGTGACGTCATCCAAGATGGCGTTCCTTAGATTCTGATTGGCTGATCGGAATTAAGGTTGAAAAAATCCTATTGGCTGATACAATCAGCCAATAGGATTGAACTTCAATTCTATTGGCTGATCCAATCAGCCAATAGGATTGAGCTTGCATTCTATTGGCTGTTCTAAGGATGATCTTGGATGACGTCACTTAAAGGAACCTTCATTCATCGGGTAGTCGTCGGAAGAAGCGGATGCTCCACGCCGTGTCAGTATATTTATAAGAATCTCAGTAGTGCTCTCCAAATAATATGTCAGTCTATGGCAGGGTTATAATACAATATATTTAATAATTATCCTTTAAAATAAACCCTCAATCAATATGCATCTACTAGAAACCACAAAATTAATATAAATACCTGAATTCTTTTTATTAGTTAATATCTATGAACACATTGGAATATATTTGTAGGGATCAGAATGTGAGTCAATACTATACACGTTTAAAAACTATTAAAATATGCTATGCAGAGTTCATACACGTTTACCTTTAGAACTGGCCTTATTCACAATAGCCTGTCATTTAGAGTTGCATTTAACCTATCACAGTGGGATTTAAGATATATATAAGAAGCAAGAGAATGCACTCTCAGGACTTCTTCAAAAAACCAATTTAATGGAACGTTTTCGGGGTTCACAACCCCTTCATCAGCATGAAAACGAAAACGTTCCATTAAATTGGTTTTTTGAAGAAGTCCTGAGAGTGCATTCTCTTGTTTCTTATTTGATGCTGTATCATTGCACCCAGGTGAGCTGTCTATCGGTGGGCTGAACTGGAAATTGTTTACTATATATATATATATATATATATATATATATATATATATATATATATATATATATATATATATATATATATATATATACAGGGAGTGCAGAATTATTAGGCAAGTTGTATTTTTGAGGATTAATTTTATTATTGAACAACAACCATGTTCTCAATGAACCCAAAAAACTCATTAATATCAAAGCTGAATAGTTTTCGAAGTAGTTTTTAGTTTGTTTTTAGTTATAGCTATTTTAGGGGGATATCTGTGTGTGAAGGTGACTATTACTGTGCATAATTATTAGGCAACTTAACAAAAAACAAATATATACCCATTTCAATTATTTATTTTTACCAGTGAAACCAATATAACATCTCAACATTCACAAATATACATTTCTGACATTCAAAAACAAAACAAAAACAAATCAGTGACCAATATAGCCACCTTTCTTTGCAAGGACACTCAAAAGCCTGCCATCCATGGATTCTGTCAGTGTTTTGATCTGTTCACCATCAACATTGCGTGCAGCAGCAACCACAGCCTCCCAGACACTGTTCAGAGAGGTGTACTGTTATCCCTCCTTGTAAATCTCACATTTGATGATGGACCACAGGTTCACAATGGGGTTCAGATCAGGTGAACAAGGAGGCCATGTCATTAGATTTTCTTCTTTTATACCCTTTCTTGCCAGCCACGCTGTGGAGTACTTGGACGCGTGTGATGAAGCATTGTCCTGCATGAAAATCATGTTTTTCTTGAAGGATGCAGACTTCTTCCTGTACCACTGCTTGAAGAAGGTGTCTTCCAGAAACTGGCAGTAGGACTGGGAGTTGAGCTTGACTCCATCCTCAACCCGAAAAGGCCCCACAAGCTCATCTTTGATGATACCAGCCCAAACCAGTACTCCACCTCCACCTTGCTGGCGTCTGAGTCGGACTGGAGCTCTCTGCCCTTTACCAATCCAGCCACGGGCCCATCCATCTGGCCCATCAAGACTCACTCTCATTTCATCAGTCCATAAAACCTTAGAAAAATCAGTCTTGAGATATTTCTTGGCCCAGTCTTGACATTTCAGCTTGTGTGTCTTGTTCAGTGGTGGTCGTCTTTCAGCCTTTCTTACCTTGGCCATGTCTCTGAGTATTGCACACCTTGTGTTTTTGGGCACTCCAGTGATGTTGCAGCTCTGAAATATGGCCAAACTGGTGGCAAGTGGCATCTTGGCAGCTGCACGCTTGACTTTTCTCAGTTCATGGGCAGTTATTTTGCGCCTTGGTTTTTCCACACGCTTCTTGCGACCCTGTTGACTATTTTGAATGAAACGCTTGATTGTTCGATGATCACGCTTCAGAAGCTTTGCAATTTTAAGAGTGCTGCATCCCTCTGCAAGATATCTCACTATTTTTTACTTTTCTGAGCCTGTCAAGTCCTTTTTTTGACCCATTTTGCCAAAGGAAAGGAAGTTGCCTAATAATTATGCACACCTGATATAGGGTGTTGATGTCATTAGACCACACCCCTTCTCATTACAGAGATGCACATCACCTAATATGCTTAATTGGTAGTAGGCTTTCGAGCCTATACAGCTTGGAGTAAGACAACATGCATAAAGAGGATGATGTGGTCAAAATACTCATTTGCCTAATAATTCTGCACTCCCTGTATATATATATATATATATATATATATATATATATATATATATATATATATATATATATATATTCAAGCATGGGATTATTACAATTTCCATTCAATCTATTACAGATTTGAATTTATTTTTCATGTATATATTCAATACAGCAATTACCCCTTTAATATAATATGTCCCGGCTCAATATATATACATATATGGGTTATTTGAATTATTTCAAACACACACATGAAAATTTTTGCATCATTCCTTTTTCAAGAATAATATATTTTTATTTATATGAAATCATTTTTTATTGATATTTAAACAATACAAAAGAATAAACAAGACCTTCACAGAAGACATAGCCACTTAATGACAGATAGATCAATGAGACCAATATTAGTAGACAATAACTAAGATTTCCTAAAAGCATTTAAAACATTTACATTTGTATCGCTATATAGATGGAATTAATTGGTCGATTACTCCTTAAACAACAGCTATCATGCATCTTGTCAATCAGTTTGTCTGGGGGACCTGAGTGGGGTAAGGACACCCCCTCATTCCCATCTTAACCAAAAAATGTATGAAGATCTTGAATAGAAAGGGAGTACAGAGAAAAGTTGGGAAAATCAAAAGGGGAAGATAAGAAGATAAGAGGGGAAGATGAAGAAGAGTAAGAAAAGAGTGCCTCCCGACCATGACACACCCAGTGGAATTTTCATCAATAAGGATAATATTATGATTAACCAATGGATTTATAAAGGCATATAAGATCTCTGCTGTATTGGGTCTATTGACAATTCAAACAGTATTATATGGAGTCATGTGTGATCCAATAAAACCAGACTTTGTGAAAAGCTTCCTGAGTGTCTTGTAATATTGCTGCCTGTGCGGACATATTGTATATGTGCCTAATTTTATGTAAAATTTCGTCCCAGGGGGGAGCCCCCTCCTTCCAGTGACGGGCTATTCAATTACTTGTAGCTGTACATAAAGTTTTGATAAATTGATTAATGTCTTTATTAAACTGCCTTAATCGTACATTCAATAAGGCTTGGTTCATCGACAACTGAATGGGGCTATCTAGTATCCTACTTAAAAGGAGTGATAATTTATTCCAGATTATCTTAGAGTAAGAGCAGTCCCACCACATGTGTTTGTATGTGCCTTCGACTTCACAACCCCTGTAACAGAGCTTGGACCCCCGTTTAATGGAATGAGAGGTGATAATTGGAGTGAGATACCATCTGAAAATTGTTTTAAGGCAATTTTCCTGCATGTCAGCACTCAAAAGGCCTTTACTCACATTATATATTAAGTTATTCCAGTCGGAAATATCAATTTCTGTATTGAGGTCGGCCTCCCATTTGAGCTGAAGGCTTGTTTTAGTGATTTGTGTGGAAGATTGAATTAGTTGGTATAATTGTGAAATAGTTTTTCTAGGTCTGGATGAGGAGCTACAAATTATTTCTAAGGGAGTGAATTTGTTACCAGTCAATGAAGTTAGGTATTTATGTATGATGGAGGATATCTGAAGGTATAGAAACCAATGTAATTTGGAAGGAGACAGTTTATCCTGAAGTTGTGTGTATGTCATTAATTTGCCTTTGTCTACTAAGTCTGCGATCCTATAAAGACCTCTGTTTTCCCACTTCTGTATAGCTGGGATCTGTTCTGAAGGTATGATTACTTTTAGGGGGGTCTTGAGGGATCTGTTAGGGAGAATTTTGAGAGACCCAAGAGAAACAAGAGTGGACCAAGCTTTGAGCATGTAATCTGTAATTTGGAATTTATTAAGTTTTTGGGTTTGAGCTCTATGTGGGTCCCACAGAGCCAGCTCTTGAGGATATAGTTTATTTATGTCTGACTCCAACGTGGTCCATCTTATCTCATCTTCCGTTTTGTTAAGGAGAGTAGTTTGGGCTAACCTAGCTGCTTGGAAGTAGTGTCTGAGATTTGTGCGCCCAGGCCTCCCAGTTGCCTATGTCTCGTAAATATTGGTTTAGGAATTCTAGCTTTTTTAGTCCCTCTTATAAAATTGTTAATGCAAGCTTGGAGATTGTCTAGATCACAATTCAGGATGCCTATCGGTAGGGTCCGAAATAAATATAAAATCTTTGGTAACACAGACATTTTGATCGCAGATAGACGTCCAAACCAAGAAAATCTCAGTTTGCTCCATTTAGTGAGGTCCTGTTTGATTACTTTATAAATTGGAGGATAGTTGGTTTGGTAAAGTTCCGATGAGTGTTTTGTAAGGTTGATCCCTAGATATTTGAGATGATGTTTTACCCAATTAAACTCAAAGTTTAGTTCCATCAATTTTTTTGTGTGGTCTGGAATAGCAAGAGGCATGGCTTCACATTTTTCAAGGTTCACTTTGTAACCAGATATAGTGGAGAAGTTCCTAAGGGTGTTGTATAAATTTGGCAGAGATATAAGGGGTTTGGTTAGGGAGAGCAAAACGTTGTCTGCAAAATGAGTGAGTTTGTAAACTGATTGTCCTATTTTAATACCCGTAATGTCTGGGGAGTTCCTAATGTGTTGCGCCAGGGGCTCTATGCAAACAGCAAAAAGGAGAGGGGATAAAGGACAACCCTGTCTCGTCCCATTTAAGACCGCAAATCTGTTAGATTGGTGTCCCATTGCCTTAACGCATGCCGAGGGATATGAATATATACTCTGGATCGCTGTAATAAAAGAACCCCTAAAGCCCATGGTATGTAGTACAGCTTGCATGTACTCCCAGTCGACCCTGTCAAACGCCTTCTCTGCGTCCAGGGATAACAACAGAGAAGGCGTTTTAGAAATATGCAAATAATCTATTAATGATATCATCCTTCTGATATTATCTGGAGCTTCCCTATTTTTAATGAAGCCAACCTGGTCTGGGTGAATTAGTTTTGGGAGCAAGTGTTTTAATCGGTTGGCCAGAATTTTGGTAAAAAAATTTAAATCTTGGTTAATGAGGGAAATTGGTCTATAATTATGACAGAGGGACCTGTCCTTACCCGGCTTAGGGAGGACTATAATTTTGGCATCTAAAAGTTTATAGTACTCGCCTGAAAAGCCATCTGGGCCCGCTGCTTTACCAGGTTTCAGATCTTGGATAACTCTCTGTACCTCACTGATGTCTGAGTTAAGAGTTGCCAAATCTTGTTGGTCAATTTGGGGCAGAGTGGCTTCCTCCAGAAATCTATTCAGGAGACAACAGGAAGTTTGTTCCGATTTGGAAACTTTCTTGCCATCGTATAAAGAACTATAATAGTTGGCAAAAGTGTCTACAATTACTTTTGGGTGGGATGTAGATTCACATGCATTTATGCGTAAGAAGGGAATGGAAATATCTTTGATCCTATCTCTAATTTTATTGGCTAGATAACGATCTGGTTTATTGGTGTATATATAGTATTTGGTTTGTAGTCGTAATCCGGCTCTAAGTGACTGGTCATTTAATAATTTATCTAGTTTTTGGCGTTGATATTGCAATGTTTTATATACCTTGGGTGAGCAGGTAAGTCTATGTTGTTTCTCTAGCGTAGCTATCTCCTTGTGTAGTGTCTGTAATAGTAACTGTGTTTCCCTTTTTGATTTTGACTTTAGTTGGATTAGGAAATCTCTTAACACCGATTTATGGGCTGCCCAAATCTGAATCGGGTTATCGATGGAATCTGTATTAATATTCCAGAATTCCATCATCTGTTTGAAAATATGATCTTTATGTTGGGGAGTTTTCATAAGTGTGGGGTCATAAGTCCAGCTTCTTGCATTGTTTGGGGGAAGAAGCCCTGCTATTTTAGCTACTATTATGGAATGATCAGACCACACACAAGGATGAATGGAGGAGGATACCAGATTGGAAATTAGGGTTTGGCTCAGGAAAATGTAATCTAGCTTGAAATATTTTTGGTGTGCTGTTGAGTAGAAAGTGTGATCTGAAGTGATGCCATATAGCGCAGTCCAAGAGTCAAGTACATTATGTCCTTCCAGAGTACTGGAGATAGATTTAGTTTTTCTTTTGTTTCTAATTTGTGATTGTGTGGGTCGGATTTGTGATTGAGGAATTTGCGTGTAGAGGGAGACATTAAAGTCTCCTGCTAGAAATATTCTAGCCAAGTTCCAGGTTGTGAGAAGGTGTGAGATTTTATTAATGAATTTGTCTTGCTTTTCGTTTGGGGCATAGATGTTGCAAAAAATAATTTCCACTTCGTTAATGTGGCCCTTAATGATTAGGTATCTGCCCTCTTTATCTATTATGGATTCTTTGTGAATAAAATTTAAGGAGGAGTGGAGAAGGATGGAAACCCCTCTCTTCTTTTTATCTATAGTAGAATAAAAGTGTGTTGGGTATTGATTCGTCCAGTATTTGGGAATATGATTAGACTCAAAATGAGTTTCTTGTAAGAAAATGACATTAGCACCCAAGCGTGTGTATTGAGATAAGGTTTTCCTACGTTTTGCATCTGAATTTAGACCTCTTGCGTTATGGGAGAGTAGAACTATATTGGTTGGAGTAATTAGTGTGTGACAAATGGAATTATTTGATTATTAATTGTAAGGAATAGTGATGAAGTGTATTGTGTTTGCAAGAGCTCACCAGCCTCTAGTAATGAATCACCTCTCTGAAAAAGCACTCTCATCCATTGGGTTACTGGGTGTGTCTGTGGTCCACTTGGGGAAGGCACAAGGGGAGAGAAGAGAAGGATAAGTAGAATGAATAACTGTAGGGTAGAAAAAGCGAAGACGTTAGAGAAGAATAATTTAAACAAAAGAAATATAAAATAAAAAATAACATATTTCGGTTTCTGAAATAACATCAATTAGTTCTGGAGGAAGCTATAGAACAGAGGAGTTGCCAACTAACTCCATTTTTAAAACCTAGGGGGAAACTAGCTGTAAGGTAAAGTACCATTAATATTGTTAGATATGAACTATTACCCACTCTCCCCTACCAAAGCCAACAACAATAACTGTATATGATCTTTAGAAATACAACATTTGGATAAACCTACTATGCTGTAAGATAAAGAGATAAACTTAGTAAAAACTAAATTAGACATTTTCTTGTAAGAGTTCTTAAGCTCGACCCATTGTCTCAGGAGATTTTCCTAGTCTCTGTAGGTACACTGCAACCTGTAAGAGAGGGGAAAATAGAAAAAAACAAGGAGATACACAAAACTTCACTGTGAGTCTTTCACTTATTCTTCTGTCGTCTCCTCTGGGCTCTAGTCCATTTTGACTTCTGAGACTTAAGTTTCACCTGTTGAGGTGTTAGAGTCTCCTCCATCTGTGATTTCTCTGGCAGGTTTGGTGTTTCCAGATCCAGTGCTTCACATATATCGGATATCCCATTAACATCTCTGATTGTGAGGATTTTATTGTCCTTAGAGATATGTAGAGCAAAGGGGTAACCCCATCTGTACTGGATGCCATGTTTTCAAAGCAAAGAGGTGAGAGGACGCAAAGTCCCCCTCCGTTGGAGTGTCCTAGTGCTCAAGTCCTGATAGAAATGTACAACGTTTCCTTGAAACTTGAAAGTTGGTTGTTTAGCAGCCTCTTTGAGAATCTTATCCTTCTCTGGGAATCTCAGGAATGCCACTATAACATCTCGAGGTGGGTTGTCAGCTTTGGGTTTGGGTCTAAGAGCCCTATGTGCTCTCTCAATCTCTATTTCCGTTGACTGATCTACCCCTGTTATTGCACAGAACAATTGATGTAAATATGAAGGCAATTCAGCTGCCGTAATCGATTCGGGAATTCCTTTAAGACGGATGTTACTTCGTCTACTCCTGTTTTCCATATCTTCGATCTTGTCCAGCAAATCGGTTACTACCTACTGTTGCTCTGATACTTGTTGGACTGTCATTTCGACATCCTCTACCAGGTTGTCTCTATTTTCCTCCTGTGTTTCTACTCTGGAACCTAGGTTCTTAATTTCTTGTTTGATATCATTCTGACTTGTCGTCATGAAGGTATGCATGGAATCCAATTTCTCCCAGAGTTTATCAAAACTATTAGTAATATCTTGTTTGGAGACAAGTAGATGTAGGTCTGCTTTAGTTAGTGGAGTGGAGTCGACAGAAGAATCCTGCATGGAAGGCTTCATTGTATTGATTTCTGCCATTTCTTTGTTGGCATCTGGGGTTTTATCTCCCTGGGATGGTTTAAAATATGAGTTGACAGATGCAGATTTCCCTGGCTTTTCTGATTTATTTGGTTTCTTGGAGGCCATGTAAATGCTCTAAAATAGTCTCAGGAAGTAGGGTTAATTCCCTAGAAAATATTACTCCAGCAATAGTGGGAGTATTGATATATTTAATCTTCTGAGGTTTTAATAGAAAAAGTCCTTTTGGGTGTGCTTTCGTAATCATCCAGCAGGTGGCGCTGTTGTATAGGAATAGGTTTATCTCTATGAACTGATTTTCAACTACATTCAAAAAACATGTCCCAGTTTACAAAACAATATAGTTTCCTAAATACAAGGCCCTTCATGTAGAATGTTGAGAGGGGAGTAGGAATATTGCAATTTCTTCACCTCTAAAAAAAGTGGTAGTACAGATCTAATTCTTTGCACTTTTAAGAAGCTAGTTCTTCCTAAGATGCCATTGTGTTCTCAGGCTTTATCTAGCCACATGGGAGATTTCTAATAACTTAGTGATTTCCAGGATTTGTAATTCGGACCTGAATGTTTCTGTCTTAAAGATTAATGTCCTGGCCAGTATTTTATAGTGTAGCAATGTGTGTTAGGCTCCATGTCTGTGCTGCTTCATGTAATGTTTTTTAAGGTCTGTAAAGGTTGACCAGATCTATATGGCCATTACTCACAACTGAGCCCTTTCCCACAGGGTGGATGATGGTCTGGCTGATGATGACAGTTATCCACAGCCTGTTTTCTGCAGTTTGAGCCCCTGTGGTGTTCCCAGCAGCTTCACATAACTTTTGAGCTGAGATGTACCCTCCGGATCATTGATGGAGAGGAGTAGTGGCTGATCTCCCTGTTCTGGTATACAGAGCTCTAAGCTAAGGCATCCATCTTGGAACCCTGTCAGACTCCGCCCCTATATTTTTATTTATGCTATACAGGGATTGTAAATGCTAATTTGTCTGTTCTCTGCACATGGAAACTTCACAGGGGACAATTTACACGTGGCTGTTAACAGTCATTTCTTCAACCAACACTGCTCCTCCCCACAATCTCATCCTACCTTAAAGAAAATTTCCAGACACTTCGTCTTCACTCACTGCATGGGGTAAAGAGTGCTCTGAAGTTTGCACTTCCTAATTAAGGAGCAAATGTTTTAGTGTCAGAGGGAAACTTTAATTACAACCTGGTATGGACTTCATTTTCACACCCTAGCTAGAAATGTCTCTTTTGAAATGATCTCTATGAGTTTCCTGTGTAATTGAAAGAAGTGGGGGAGGACTGACTATGGGTTTTAAATCAATCCTTTACATCAGAATTGCTATTTTACAGCACATCTGATAAAATAGACGGCCTCATATATACACACATCCTTTTTATATTATTTTCATATATATATATTAGTATATATACATATATGTCATTTACCTGTACCCTGACATAATTCCCCCTTTCAAATTCAAATATATGTAGGACACATGTATTTGAATTGGATCAAAGTCAGTGGTACTTGGTGAGGATGTTGACCGTATACATCATAGACAGTCTTTTATGCAGAGAGTCTGTCATTTTTGAGCCTTCATGCTTATCAGTTAGGCATTTTTAAACTACAGTATGTCTTTAGTGCATTTGGGGATATGACACTTCATTCTCCCTCTATGACTTGTAGTTGGGACCTAGGATGACATGCTCGCAATTGATTGATATGGACCCATTTTTCTATGAAACTTTCATTTTTGGGGATCCGTATTTTATAGGTCACTGGAGATATTTTGTCAGTAATGACAAAAGGACCTTTCCATGATGGAAGAAATTTCTTCTCCCTAACCTGATCTCTTCAAAAGTTATAAAGATAAACTTTATCATTTATTTCATATTCCTTTTTGGACGTTTTGAGATCATAATAGGTTTTAGTGGCGGTTGCAGCTTTTTCTAAATTCCTTTGAGCAAATGCAAAGGCATATTGCAGATGCTTTCTTAGGTTCTCCACATATTGATGTGTATTGGCAGCGTTTGTCAAGTTTTGGTCTGATGTACGGTACAGCAGATGCTGAGGTTGAACCATTCTCTTACCAGTCATCAGTTCAAAAGGTGACATCTTGGTAGCACTACTTGGAGTTGCTCTTAATGCCATTAAGACAAGAGGTATTTTTACATCCCAGTCTTTACCGTTTCACTCACAAACTTTTAGAGGATTTTAACAATGGACTGATTGTAACACCACCACTTGAGGCAGCTCTATAAGCAATATGGAGCTTTCTTTTTACCACTAGTATTTTCCACATTTTGGTCATCACTTCGCTAGTGAAGTGGGTTCCCCGATCTGACTCGATTCTTTGGGGCAAACCAAATCTGGAAAACACGTGGTTGATGAGCAATGCTGCGCATGTTTCAGCACTATTGTTAGGTGCACTGATACACTCTACCCATTTAGTAAACAGGCATGTCACGGTTAACATGTATTTGTTACCTCTTGATGACCTTGTTACTGGACCAATAAAATCAATTTGTATATCTGACCATGGCATTACCATCCCCCTTTTCTGCAATGGTGCTCTATGCGTTGGCACGGTGGGTTGGAACTGTGGACAGATTAAACACCCTTGACAGTAGGTTTGAACATCTTTCAACATGTGTGGCCAAAAAGCGTAGTCACGCAATATTTCATACGTGAGTTTGGCACCACGATGACCAGATGTGGGAGCATCATGGGCATGTTGAAGCATTAGACCTCTGAACTTGGTGGGTACTACCCATTGCTGGATGCCAGTTTTGGAGGTTCTAATTAACAAACCATCCTGTAACTTGAATTGTGTTCTGGATTTCATTAAGATTCTAAGATCTTCTTTGCCAATACAATCATCTTTTGATATGGGGTTGCTTTCAGGATCTTCTGTGTGTTTATAGAAGATGCCTACAATGGGGTCTTCTTTTTGATTAGTGATCAGGTCCTCACTAGGAGAATCCTGACTCCATTGTACCAGGTTAGGCTCACTCTGTTGTTTAGCCTGGTATCTGGTAATGGCTTCTACCTGAATTGCACCCATTAAGTGGTCAATATTAAGGAGTTTTCCAGTTATGGCTCCTTGTTTGGCTACTGAATCCGCAAGGTCATTGTGACACCCAGATTTTGTATTCTATGGGAGAGGCAAATTAGTGTTTCAGAAGTTAATTTCTGACCTCTTTTTACCTGTAAGGGTAAAAGAAATTTAGCAGCCCCGGCAGGAATTATAATATCGCTAGACACCTGCATATTCACAGCATATGGCAATTGCTGGTTTGATTTTAGGGCTGCATTTTCATCCTGAAATACTTCAGGGTCCCCCTTTAACATGCTCCAGAGGCAAAAGTTAATCAAATCTATTTGTATGGCATATCTATGTAAGATATCATTGCCAATGTATATTTGATTATGGGGAGTATTTAAAACTAAAAACAGGTGCTTCACTGATTTATTACCTATAGATACAGATAATAAGCATTTAGCTGTGATGTTATAGATTTCAAACCTGTTATCCAGGTTGTGGACACAGTGGTCTTGGGGAGAAAGATATTTAATCACTTTAGGTTCCGCTATCTGCACTAATAAGCCTTCGCTTATATGGCTAGCTTCCTGTTTTAAGTTCAATTTGGCATATTTTGTTGTACCAAGGTCATGCACTTGTATAGGGATAAATAGATCATCTTTAACTCTCTCAATCCCTGCGAGGTATTGAGCGTGCCCCCCCCCCTTAGGGATTTTATGATCCCCCTTGTGGAGAGATATGGTTAATCCATCGCCGTCTAAGGAAATATTCACGATCTTTCCAGCCGAGATTTTAAAAGTATTACCATCAGAGCTACTTAAAGGAGTCTGATCTTCTATTTGTAAAATAGTGATTTCAGGTACAGAGTTATTCCTGAAATGAATCTCCACAGCATCTGTTTTCTCTTTCACCACGTGACAGTTATGTCGGGGGCGAGATATACCAGATTTCTCATAATTGATAGGCCTTTTCATTTGTGACCAAATTACATTATTTATGCAATCAATTATGGTGCTTAATCGCTTCAGGAGATCACTACCATAATTAGTTGGCAGATCCACTATAATGACAGGGTGTCTTATGACCCTGTTCCCCAATTTAAATTTTAACCAGGCCGTACCATAAACTTTTAAAGAGTCACCCCCAACTCCTATTAGAGAACCATCAATTTCTTTTATTTTAGGTTTGTGGGGTGTTAGCTCATTTAGCTGTGTGTAGTACCTGTGGGACAAAATAGTTGCCTGAGACCCAGTATCAATTAATCCCATGATAGGGTTGGAGACTGAATCTTGCAGCTCAGCTAATACATAATATTTCCCTGCAGTTTCTACCATTTCACACATAAAATTGGCATTATCATACATCTGTGGGCTTCGCCACGTTTTACCTGAATCCGCCATGTTTTCCGGTGCAGAAGAAACTTTATACCTACCGGTCCCCTCTATGACAGGGCCGGCTGGATTCTTGTGTACTGCATCTGTGGAAATAAGGTTAAAAGAACACTGCAAAGGAAGAATTTGGTTAATTTTTCCCGGCAGAGGTTGCTTTACCCCTAAAAAAGTATTGTTCGGTTGCTGAGCCGTAGAAGGTTGACTCATATTAGCGAATTGTTCGCTCAACCGATTTAACTGGGTAAAAAGCATATCTACCTGATTGTACAAGTTACCTCTACCCCTGGGCCTATCTTTTGATGCCCCATAATAATGATTCCAGGACCAATGGTTCCCTTCAGAATCAGGGCCGTTATTTCTATCCTAGCGTGGTTGCCCCTGGGGTTGAAGCTTGTTCAGCGTTAGTACTTTGGGGAGCATTATATACTTGAGGTGTCTGGTTACCCTGAGAATATCTTCGCCATCTATTGTATCTACCCTTGCGAGGATATAAATTATTTTGGGGGTATTCTCTTTGGGGGTAATTATTTACCTGAGCATGTCCCCCACTTTGATTATAGTCTCTCTGCGCCTCAGCCTGTGTTGGGGAAGGGGCAGAGTTAAACCTCTGTGGAGATGGCCTGTTTTGACTGGCCACCTCCGCGTAGGTTTTCTTTTTAGACTCCAAATTGAGGGGGCTAGGTGACACCCTAATTTCTGCCACGATTTTGAGTTTTGATTCCCTTTTAACCCCCTGTTCACTGGACTGCTGAATAGAGTATAACTTTGTACGCTCTTTGATCAGCCACTCCAAGGAACAGTTCTCATCAAAATCTCTAGCTAAATTAATTTTGTTGGGTGTAGGTAGTGCTACAAAAAATAAATTTACAAATTCTGAGCATTCAAATATGGGATTATCTTCAGCCATACTGTACGCATTTTTCAATACAGAAAGGAACTCGATGGGACTTTGATTCGCACTACATTTTAAACCATATACAGCTATTTTCGCTGCAGTTTTAGTGCGATGTTGCCCGAATTCTTTTCTGCATTGTCGTTTTATTTCACTCCCGGAATGAATATTCATATTCGTTAGTGAAGTAAAGAATTTGTGATGTTTACCGTCAAATACCCAGGGCAGAAGTTTAATTTTTAATTTCTCACTTGTAACATTCATTATAGCTAATGCATTTTCAAAGGCCTCTAAGTGATGAATTATAGAGTTTGTTCCCTTGTTGGAGAATACAGGTACGGCACCCTTTAGGAAAATAATTATTTTATGGGAATCATACACCTTATTAGACGTGCTTTGGGACTCCTTATTAGAGTTTCCCTCACCCGCACCAGCTGAGCTACAGCAGTTCCCTGTATTTACATCATGAGGTGATTGTCTATTTGGGAAATCTATTTCTGACCCAATAGGGGTCATTTGTCTACACTCTACATATATTTCTGCACTTCGTCCCTGACGCATTCTCTAAGGGAGTTAGCATTATCTGCATTATTCTCAAGGTTAATATAGGGGTTTTCATTATGGTGATACAAGCTTTTTAAATCACTTAATTCTCTCTGGCTTTGCGCGAGCTGTTTATTTAACTCTTGTATCTGTGTTAGTAAGTCTATGTTATGCTTATCTAAGGTGGTTAGGTTTTTGGCAAAATCATCCATTTTATTTTTGGCTATTTTTAAATCCTCTTCACATCTGCGTGAGGAGCGAAGACTACTTTCTAGCTCCTGTATTTGCAATTCTTTGTCTATGACACAAAGCGACATTTCATCAATAACGCATATCACAAGGGGCCAAGATTTTAGTATTAGCTCGTCTCGCTTTTTGAGAGTCTTGCATTGATTAATCATTAATAATTCTTGGAATAATTCATTGTTTTCATTCCACATATTATTATCAACGGTAATATTTTTAGCCCTAATTTCAAGCATATCCATAAAATCATTTAATTCACCCGCAATATTAAGCCTCTCTTTAATGTGGCCTATAATGTCCTTCTTCAGGACCTGACCTCGAGTAAAGGGTATTGTCAGGGGACCATTTTCAACGCTATGTACAGAATTAAATGATTCACTTCTGGCTACAGACATTATTATATTGGTTTAGTATTTAGTTAAATTAAAACACTAATACAATTTTTACCAATAAAAAGAGAGAAGAAAAAAAATATATATTTTCAAAAAAAAATAATATTAATTTTGAAATTATGAAAATTTATATTTTTATGAATTTTGAAATATGAAAAAATCATATTTTTATGAATTTTGAAATATGAAAAATTTATATTTTTATGAATTTTGAAATATGAAAAATTATCGGCTAGATTTAGAGTTTTGTCGGTAACAACCCGCGTATCTAACGCTGGCTTTTTTTCTCCCGCACCTTTTAAATACCGCTGGTATTTAGAGTTCACAGAAGGGCTGTGTTAGGCTCCAAAAAGGGAGCGTATAGCATATTTACGGCCACTGCAACTCTCAATACCAGCGGTGCTTACGGACGCGGCCAGCTTAAAAAACGTGCTCGTGCACGATATCCCCATAGAAAACAATGGGGCATTTTGAGCTGAAAAAACCCCAAACACCTGCAAAAAAGCAGCGTTCAGCTCCTAACGCAGCCCCATTGTTTCCTATGGCGAAACACTTCCTATGTCTGCACCTAACACCCTAACATGTACCCCGAGTCTAAACACCCCTAACCTTACACTTATTAACCCCTAATCTGCTGCCCCCGCTATCGCTGACACCTGCATTTTTTTTAACCCCTAATCTGCCGCTCCGTACACCGCCACAACCTACGTTATCCCTATGAACCCCTAATCTGCTGCCCCTAACACCGCCGACCCCTATATTATATTTATTAATATAAATAGGATTAATAGAATCCTATCAGCCAATCGGAATTCGAGGGACGCCATCTTGGATGACGTCCCTTAAAGGAACCTTCATTCTGTTTTAGGACGTCGGAAGAAGAGGATGGATCCGCGCTGGAGGTCTTGAAGATGGAGCCGCTCGTCATCGGATGGAAGAACATAGAAGATGCGGCTTGGATAAAGATGTTTGCCGGTCCGGATCTCCTCTTCTGCCCGGATAGGATAAAGACTTCTGCCCGATGATGGAATTCTTCAGCCACCGCTTGGATCAAGACTTCAGCCGGAGGATGGACGTCACTCTTCAGCCCCCGCTTGGGCTTGGATCAAGACTTCGGAGGCTTGGATCAAGACTTCGGTGGAAGGATCGGTGAACCCGGCGTGGTGAAGACAAGGTAGGAAGATCTTCAGGGGCTTAGTGTTAGGTTTATTTAAGGGGGGTTTGGGTTAGATTAGGGGTATGTGGCTGGTGGGTTGCAATGTTGGTGGGGGGGTATTGTATGTTTTTTTTCCAGGCAAAAGAGCTGAATTCTTTGGGGCATGCCCCGCAAAAGGCCCTTTTAAGGGCTGGTAAGGTAAAAGAGCTTTTCTATTTTAATTTTAGAATAGGGTAGGGCATTTTTTTATTTTGGGGGGCTTTGTTATTTTATTAGGGGGCTTAGAGTAGGTGTAATTAGTTTAAAATTGTTGTAATATTTTTCTAATGTTTGTAAAAAAAAAATATTTTTTGTAACTTAGTTCTTTTTTATTTTTTGTACTTGAGTTAGTTTATTTAATTGTATTTATTTGTATGTATTGTATTTAATTAATTTATTGATAGTGTAGTGTTAGGTTTAATTGTAGATAATTGTAGATAGTTTATTTAATTAATTTATTGATAGTGTAGTGTTAGGTTTAATTGTAACTTAGGTTAGGATTTATTTTACAGGTAATTTTGTAATTATTTTAACTAGGTAACTATTAAATAGTTATGAACTATTTAATAGCTATTGTACCTGGTTAAAATAAATAAAGAATTATAATTTATATTGTAGCTATATTAGGGTTTATTTTACAGGTAAGTATTTAGCTTTAAATAGGAATAATTTATTTAATAAGAGTTAATTTATTTAGTTAGATTTAAATTATATTTAACTTAGGGGGGTGTTAGTGTTAAGGTTAGACTTAGCTTTAGGGGTTAATAAATTTATTAGAGTAGTGGTGAGGTCCGGTCTGCATATTAGGGATTAATACTTGAAGTTAGGTGTTGGTGATGTTAGGGAGGGCAGATTAGGGGTTAATACTATTTATTATATGGTTATTGGGGCGGAGTGAGGCGGATTAGGGGTTAATAACTTTATTATAGTGGCAGTGAGGTCCGGTCGGCAGATTAGGGGTTAATAAGTGTAGGTAGGTGGAGGCGACGTTGGGGGCGGCAGATTAGGAGTTAATAAATATAGGGGTCGGTGGTGTTAGGGGCAGCAGATTAGGGGTTCATAGGGATAACGTAGGTTGCGGCGGTGTACGGAGCGGCAGATTAGGGGTTAAAAAAATATGCAGGTGTCAGCGATAGCGGGGGCGGCAGATTAGGGGTTAATAAGTGTAAGGTTAGCGGTGTTTAGAGTCAGGGTACATGTTAGGGTGTTAGGTGCAGACTTAGGAAGTGTTTCCCCATAGGAAACAATGGGGCTGCGTTAGGAGCTGAACGCTGCTTTTTTGCAGGTGTTAGGTTTTTTTTCAGCTCAAAATGCCCTATTGTTTTCTATGGGGGAATCGTGCACGAGCACGTTTTTTAAGCTGGCCGCGTCCGTAAGCACCGCTGGTATTGAGAGTTGCAGTGGCGGTAAATATGCTATACGCTCCCTTTTTGGAGCCTAACGCAGCACTTCAGAGAACTCTAAATACCAGCGGTATTTAAAAGGTGCGGGGAAAAAAAAGACAGCGTTAGCTACGCGGGTCGTTACCGACAAAACTCTAAATCTAGCCGTCAGTTAGTAATATAATTTTTTTTAAAGTTTTTTTAGATAAAATAAAAAGCCCCATATAGCCCCCCACCCCCACCCCCATGAGGCTTCCAAGATGGTGATGCCCAGTGCATCATGGGGCCTCTGGGGGTGTCCCTAGCCTGCCTCATCATAGGGGCAAGCTAGGGTCACACAATCTGAGCCATCCACACAAAAAATAAAATTAAAATTAAAATATCCCATTTATCTGATCATGTCAATATTTGTAAATATTGACTCTGATCAGTGTGGATCTCCCTCCCTCTCCTCACTTGCGTTTTTGTTGGAGAGAGAGAGAGAGACCTGTGTTTAGGAGAGAGAAATGTATTTAATTTATTTGTTAAAAATTGAGAGACCCAAAGGCTCTTTTCAGAGCCATTAACCCCTAGCTTGCCAGTGATCACTATAAATCACTGGCAGTAGCATTGCTGCACTTTTTTGCTGTCTGTGCATTTTTTTTAGGGGTTAATTATTTTTTTATTTTTTTTTGAGAGACCCAAAGGCTCTTTTCAGAGCCATTTAGCTAATTTAATTTAATTTTCAGAGCCATTAACCCCTAGCTTGCCAGTGATTGCTATAAATCACTGGCAGTAGCATAGCTGTATTTTTTTGCTGTCTGTGTATTTTTTTAGAGGTACATTTTTTTGTTGTAATTTTTTGAGAGACCCAAAGGCTCTTTTCAGAGCCATTTAGTTAATTAATTTAATTTAAATTTAAATTTTGTGGGGATTTTATATTTTTAGTATTTTTTTTTCTGTGACAGATATAATAATGTCACAGAAAACATATAGTGCTGAGGAGGCGTATGCCATCCTTGCATCAGAGTCAGATGCCTCTATGTCTGACTCAGACCCCAATTTTGACCCTACCATATGCTCAGATACATCATTAGATGCAGTCTCAACTGATAGTGATGTATCTGTAGATGCTAGCCCCCCTGCCAGCCCCCCTGCTAGCCCCCCCTGCCAGAATGAGGCGTGTTGCTGCCATTGCCGCTGAAGAGTGGGTAACGCCTCATCTCCAGAGGCCAGATATCCCACCCTTCACAGCAAATCCTGGCATAAATATAGATGTTGCAGGTTTTAGCTCCCAACAGTTTCTGGAGGTGTTTCTGGGCGATGATGTATTGGGGAAAATTGTCGCCCCAAAATAATTTATATGCCCATCAGTTCCATGCTGCAAAGCCTGAAACATATTTGTCAAAGCAGCAATGGGCCCCCATCAATGTGCCAGAATTTAAAAAATTCTGGGCATTGACTATGTTGATGGGCATCATAAAGAAACCCTCCATTTGCTCCTACTGGAGCAGTAGCCCCATCTGCTCTACCCCCATTTTCTTCCAGAGTATGTTGAGGAAGAGGTATGAAATGATTCTGCATTTCATGTACTTCAGGGACAACAGTATGTGCCCCCCTAGGGAGCATCCCCAATTTTACAGACTGTATAAAATCCGCCCCCTGATTACCCACTTTTCTGCCAGGTTTACAGAGGCTTATACACCTGGAAAGAATATATGCGTTGATGAATCCTTGATGAAATATAAGGGAAGGCTGGGATTCAAGCAGTATATTCCTTCCAAGCGCTCCAGGTATGGGGTAAATGTGTATAAGCTGTGCGAGACTAGGTATACCCAGGCCTTCCGGGTGTATGAGGGAAAGGATAGCCACCTTGACCATCCAGGTTTCCCAGAACATATGGGAACCACTGGCAAGATTGTCTGGGACCTGATATTACCCCTAATGAACAAAGGGTATCACTTGTACTTAGACAATATTTATACAAGTGTCCTTTTGTTCAAGCTACTGTATTGCTTTGATGCAAACCTGGTAAAAATTAATCGTCACCACTCAAGGGGGCGCAAATGGAAACCCTATATTAAAAACAATGTGTTTAAAATGCACCACATATATAATACAAATTTTTTACAGAAAAACACACCAATACTTATAATACAATTAAAATACTCAGACTAGCAAGTCCTTGAGGATAATCAATAGCTGTAGGCGTGCTCCCAGCTTAGTAACTCTGTCCTCCAATGGTGTCTCTGTCCTCCAATGGCAGCTGCTCCTTCCCAAACAGATGTCATGAAAATGCAGAAAACAGAAGGGCGCCTCCTAGTGTAATATATTACAAACTATATACATATGCTCAAATGTGATCGACAGGTACTCACAAATATAGCAGCACCCACTCGTGCTTAGTGGCACCTACTGGGATCTCTCAGTGTCCCAGCTCACTGCTCATAGGATCCCGCACAAACCTCCGTCCAGGGTGTTTACTTCAAACAGAAAGAACTCAGGCTCTCAATCAAGTGAAATATATCAATTCACTTTAATAAAATCCAATATAAAAAACACAGTGTACAAGAGTCTCACTATGTATTAAAATCGTGCAACTAGTTTCTCAGCTGACACACTGTTTCATCAGGCATCTACAACCCGACTGAGAGCTCTGAGCTATAAACTGATCTTAACCAATCAAACACTAAACATATTGTCACACCCCTATAAACAGTTGTTGCCAACATTAATTAGTTCTCAACTTAACCCCTCATATCTCAAAAACCTTTTATTACAAAATATAAACATAAATGCAATCAATCATATATCAATACATCAGCACAAACTTCCCTGATGTGTGTAGCAGGATAGCCCCTATTATCTAGTTAATATAAAATTGTTAAATTGTATTAGTTCACAATGTGCCAAGAGTCTATATTTCATCTCTTGATGAGAGTGGCAGGTTTCTGCGTAACTACCTCAAAAACCAGCATATTGTAAACGGAAGAGGAATTATGTTTCTTATTTTCTACCCACCTTAAAGTGGTGACTCTAGAACGTCTTAGCCTCCCAACAGTACTAAAAATATCCTTTTCATTATGTATATCATTTGTTTACATATTAACTAAACCTCCTTCTCACTCATCATCATTACAACCCTTCTCTGCCAATTGCGATTGTCCGTGTTGTGATGCATGGGCGTGGTCTAATTACACCCATACAGCTCGTACATTGACTCCCCGATAGCCTACATGTCAGATAAGCTCTAAATTTCACAATCCTATATGCAATAACAAAGATAGCGTACTAATACCTCCACCTAATATGCTATATATCTATACACTCTGATAGTCAACTCATGACGATACTGCCAATAATCTTATGAAGTTTTTATAGCCTATTTTATATACCTCGCCTATACTTGCGAGCACTAACCTATACAATAGTATTCAGACAACAACATAAATGCAATAACCCTAGTTATATACTGTCTAGATATAATTACCTAAATAACAAAAGTGTCCTATATAACATCGATATGTACTAATAAAATGTATCTTTAGACGTAATATATGTGAAACATATTAATTGATAATTAAATTTAATAAAGACGTGCCTGTTATGATAACCTAAATGTGTACTATAGTGTAACTAGAGATAATCCCTATATTATTATTTGATACATATAAAATATATACTAGTGTTGGTAATTATACATGTTCCTATTGCGCATCTGCCATAATGAGCTGGATTAATGCAGTGTGATAATAATCGTGGTGACTTCTTTAAAAAGTGCTAATAGTGATATTGAAGTAGTGTTCATGTGTATTAATGGTCGGCTAATATGATACTCATCCAAATCTGATAAAATATAAAAACTAAATGAGTCCTATATGTAATGTATAATGTGATGATGTCTGTTGTGATTAACCCATAATATATGATGTATAAGAACCTAATGTTGGTCTATGTTACATGTTGTATTGCAAAATATGTAAAATTAACCCAAAGGTGTTGTATGTGATGATGTGATTAGCCCATATCCTGGTCCACTCATTAGGACCCTAATGCTGTCAATTTTCTGTGGATAACATCTATTTACCTGATAAATAGTATTTACAAGTGATACTCACAACTGAATATATGGTTACCTGCAGTTTCTTTCTTACCTATGGCCCTCTATAGAGGCCTATAGAAATTACATCAGAGATCTAGGGGACATCTGAATATAAGTCTTATCAGTGTAAAAGGAACTCAATTTCTATGAGTATATATGCATGTGTAATACATACAATTAAGAGATTAGAAGAAAAATACAGAAAAAATGAATGCAGAAATAAAAATATGTAATATATAATATATATCTCTTGTTAGAAAGCTGCCATATCAAGATTTTTGTTTAACCCCCCTGGAAATAGACTCCCAAAATAGAGATCCAATAAGTTTCTCTTTGTCTCAAACGGGTTAAACGATTGGTACCCTGCTTGTGGGGAACCCTTTCCAGAGGGGTTATGCGAAATGTGCAGTCTTGTCCCTTATGGCATTTGATAGTGTGTCTCGATATGGGACACTATGTGTGACACTATGTTTCTGACTGCGTTTCTTGATGTTCCTGAAATGTTCCCCCCAACGTCTCCTAACCTTACGAGTAGTGCGCCCCAAATAATGGACCCCACATTTGCATGTTACTAAATAAACTACAAAACTTGAACTACAATCCAGCCTTTCTTTAAGTTGATAAGTGTATCCAGTCACATTCGATGTTATACTTGTAGTTCCATGTGTGATATACTGACACATCTTGCATCTCTTTATTTTACATTTAAACGGCCCTATTAAGGAATTTTTTATTTTTGATGTACAAGTCTTCCTTACTCTTCTATTATTCATAACTACTACTTTACTAGGGGCTAGTCTACTTTTGATCGTGGGGGCTCGCCTGAAGGTGATTGTCGGTCGGTCCTTTAATATGTGTTTTAGAATAGGATCTCTTTTTAGTAAGTGCCAATGTTTAGTCATAATCTTTTAGATTTTTCTAAAATTTTAATTATAATTAGTTATAAAGGCTGTTTTTTTCTTTTTATCCTCTATTGGTTGTAGATGGGGAGTAGGGGGATATAGGATACTATTCCTATCCAAACTTCTAGCCCGTTCATAGTTTCCTTCAATTAAATATTGGGGGTATCCCTTTTCCCTAAATCTATTTTTAAGTATCATGGATTGCTCGTCATATTTTTCTTAGGTTATCATAACAGGCACATCTTTATTAAATTTAGCTATCAATTAATATGTTTCACATATATTATGTCTAAAGGAACATATTATTAGTACATATCGATGTTATATAGGACACTTTTGTTATTTAGGTCATTATATCTAGACAGTATATCAACTAGGGTTATTGCATTTATGTTGTTGTCTGAATACTATTGTATAGGATAGTGCTCGCAAGTATAGGCGAGGTATATAAAATAGGCTATAAAAACTTCATAAGATTATTGGCAGTATCGTCATGAGTTGACTATCAGAGTGTATAGATATACTGTATAGCATATTAGGTGGAGGTATTAGTACACTGTCTTTGTTATTGCATATAGGATTGTGAAATTTAGAGCTTATCTGACATGTAGGCTATCGACACAAGGGGAGTCAATGTACGAGCTGTATGGGGGTAATTAGACCACACCCATTCATCACAATACGGACAATCGCAATTGGCAGAGAAGGGTTGTAATGATGATGTGTGAGAAGGAGATTTAGTTAATATGTAAACAAACAATATACATGATGAAAAAGATATTTTTAGTACTTTTGGGAGGCTAAGACGTTCTAGAGTCACCACATTAAGGTGGGTAGAAAATAAGAAACATAATTCCTCTTCCGTTTACAATATGCTGGTTTTTGAGGTAGTTACGCAGAAACCTGCCGCTCTCATCAAGAGATGAAATATAGACTCTTGGCACATTGTGAACTAATACAATTTAACGATTTGATATTAACTAGATAATAGGGGCTATCCTGCTACACACATCAGGGAAGTTTGTGCTGATGTATTGATATATGATTGATTGCATTTATGCTTATATTTTGTAACAAAAGGTTTTTGAGATATGAGGGGTTAAGTTAAGAACTAATTAATGTTGGCAACAGCTGTTTATAGGGGTGCGACAATATGTTTAGTGTTTGATTGGTTAAGATCAGTTTATAGCTCAGAGCTCTCAGTCGGGTTGTAGATGCCTGATGAAACAGCGTGTCAGCTGAGAAACTAGTTGCACGATTTTAATACATAGTGAGACTCTTGTACACTGTGTTTTTTATATTGAATTTTATTAAAGTGAATTGATATATTTCACTTGATTGAGAGCCTGAGTTCTTTCTGTTTGGAGTAAACACCCTGGACAGAGGTGTGTGCGGGATCCTATGAGCAGTGAGCTGGGACACTGAGAGATCCCAATAGGTGCCACTAAGCATGAGTGGGTGCTGCTATATTTGTGAGTACCTGTCGATCACATTTGAGCATATGTATATAGTCTGTACTATATTACACTAGGAGGCGCCCTTCTGTTTTCTGCATTTTCATAGATCTGTATTGCTTTGATACAGTAGCTTGCGCTACAATTTAAAAGAACCGCAGAACTTGCACGCACCCGGCTATGAAGGGGGGAGACCTCAGCTCTGTGCCAAGAGAATCTGTTGGCACTTAAGTACAGAGACAAGAAGGATGTATACCTTCTTACCACCATCCACACAGAGAGGACGGTGGCGGTCTCTGTACGTGGCAGAGCTGAGATCATAAGGAAGCCAGTGTGCATCGTCTTATAACCGACATATGGGTGGGGTTGATCTGGCAGATCAGCTGCTGCAGCCCTACCTAATTATGCGGAAGACAAGGGCCTGGTACAAAAAGGTTGCAATTTACCTAATGCAGATTGCAACCCACAATGCTTTTTTGTTGTTCAAAAAAGCAAATCCCGGAATTAAACTGACTTTTTTACAGTTTCAGCTCCATATCATTTCGGGGATTTTGTACCAAGATGCACCTGCTCCCGGGCAGAAGCAGAAACCACAAAAAAAAAATGCAGAGTCTGTACCAAGAGGGGGCAGAGAAGGGACACCATATATCACTGTCATGATTGCCCTGGACAGCCTGGACTCTGCATTGGTGACTGCTTCAAGCGGTACCATACACTTGCTGGGATTTTTTTTTTGGTTATGTTTACTGTTAGATGGGGTTTTTTTTTTGTTGTTTTTTACTTTTACTGTGCCAGATTTTTACATTTCACTACTTTTTTTTTTTTTACCAAAACCTATGCATGGGGGACATAGGTGTTCTCAGGGTGCCTTGCCGATAACTTACAACAGGATCTCCTAAATCATAGTCAAAAAGCAATGTGTGTGTAAAAATGAAAATTGAAAAATTACCACCATACACTTTCTCCAATTTTTTTGGCTAAAACGGTTGCTTCAAAGGCATCAAAGCACACCATTTACAATACCTTGGGATGTCAACATTTCAAAAATATACACTTTCATGGCAATAAATAAAAGTGGGGTATGTGATAGGCCCCAAACTAAAGATAGGCCTATCAGAAGAAATACTCTCACTTTTAATAACTAAAATCACAAGTCATAAAATTGTAACATAACCTTCCCAAAATTCTGGCAAACCTATGCATGGGGGGCATAGGTGTACTCAGGGAGCCTTGCAGAAAACAACCTGGAGTGTTTTTTTTTTCAATAACTCACAACAGTCTCTCCTAAATTAAAGTCAAAAAGCAATGTGCGTGTAAAAATGAAAATGGAAAAATTACCACCATACGCTTTTTCCAATTTTTTTGGCTAAAACGGTTGCATCAAAGGCATCAAAGCACACCATATACAATAACTTGGCGTGTCAACATTTAAAAAATATACACTATCCTGGCAATAAATATAAATGGGGTATGTGATAGGCCCCAAACTAAAGATCAAACTAAACTAAAGGCCTATCAGAAGAAATACTCTCACTTTTAACTATATTTACAAGTCATAAAATTGGAACAAAACCTTCCCAAAATCCTGGCAAACCTATGCAAGGCATAGGTGTACTCAGGAGGTCTTGCAGAAAACAACCTGGAGTGTTTTGTTTGCAAACACTTACAACAGGCTCTCCTAAATCATAGCCAAAAAGCAATGTGTGTGAAAAAATGAAAAAACTACCACCACACACTTTCTCCAATTTTTTTGGCTAAAAAAGTTGCATCAAAGGCATCAAAACACCCCATATACAATAACTTGAGGTCTCAACTTCTGAAATATATGCACGTTCATGGCGAACAAATAAATTGGGGTATGCAAAAAAGCCCCCTAAAAGAAGATAGTCAAAGAAGATATGTTAAATTTGAAACAATCACAAACACATGTCAGAAGTTTGGCATTGCAAACCCCAACCAACCCAACAAACCTATGCATAGGTGGTATCAATGAATTCATGAGATCTTGCTGAACAAATATTGGGGTATTCTTTGGCAGTAACACATAACAGAAACTGAGAATCCATGCCTAAAATACAATTTGTGTGAAAAATAACACAAAAAAATTATTACCCAAAAGTTTGACAAAGACTGGTGGTTTAATTAGTGCATAGAAAGTGTTAAAATACCAGCATTTGAAATACCCTATGGTGTCTACTTTTCAAAAATATATGGTTTGATGGGGGTAAATTACATTGGCCGGCTTTAGAAATGACCTATATAGGACATGGGTACCAGATGACAAATGTGAAAATTCCAAGTTGGAAAACTGGAATGCGCCCCCTAAAAATATGGCCTTTTAGCCCCCTGAGAACCCAACAAACCTATTCATGGGTGGTATCACTGTACTCAGAAGATGTTGTTGAACACATATTGAGGTATTTTTTTGGAGAAACACATAACAGGAACTGAGAATCCATGCCTAAAATACAACGTGTGTGAAAAATAACACAAAATAATGACTATCCAAAAGTTTGACAAACACTGGTGGTATAATTAGTGCATGTAAAGTGTTAAAATACCAGCATTTTAAATACCCTAGGGTGTCTACTTTTAAAAAATATATGGTTTGATTGGAGTAAATTGTATTGGCCGGCTTCAGAAATGACCTAAATAGTACATGGGTGCATGATGACAAATGTGAAAATTCCAAGTTGGAAAACTGGAATGCGCCCCCTAAAAATAAGGCCTTTTAGCCCCCTGAGAACCCAACAAACCTATTCATGGGTGGTATCAATGTACTCAGGAGATATTGTTGAACACATATTGAAGTGTTTTTTTTTGCAGTAACACATAACAGGAACTAAGAATTTATGCCTAAAATACAACATGTGTGAAAAATAACACAAAAAAATTACTAATCAAACGTTTGACAAAGACTGGTGGTATAATTAGTGCAAGGAAAGTGTTAAAATACCTGCATTTGAAATACCCTAGGGTGTCTACTTTTCAAAAATATATGGTTTGATGGGGGTAAATTACATTGGCCAGCTTCAGAAATGACCTAAATAGGACATGGGTGCATGATGACAAATGTGAAAATTCCAAATTGGAAAACTGGAATGCGCCCTTAAAAATAAGGCCTTTTAGCCCCCTGAGAACCCAACAAACCTATTCATAGGTGGTATCACTGAACTCAGAAGATGTTGCTGAACACATATTGGGGTGTTATTTGGCAGTAACCCTTAACATGTATTAAATGTATTCTTAAATTGCTATTTTGTAAAAAAAATCACAATTTTTTTTTTCTTTCAAACTTTGGCATTGATTGGTGGTAAAATGGTTGCATGAAAAGAGTCAAAATACCCCATGTTTAATACCTTAGGTTGTCTTCTTTTTAAAAATATATACATGTGAAGGATTATTCAGGGAATCCTGACAGATATCAGTGTTCCAATTTAACTATAGCTAATTTTGAAGAAAAAAAAATGGTTTTGAAAAAGCAAAGTGCTACTTGTACTTATTGCCCTATAACTTGCAAAAAAGCAAAGAACATGTAAACATTTGGTATTTCTAAATTTAGGACAAAATGTAGAAACTATTTAGCATGGGAGTTTTTTGGTAGTTGTAGAAGTGTAACAGATTTTGGGGGTCAAAGTTACAAAAAGTGTGGGTTTTTTTCATTTTTTCCTCATATTTTATAATTTTTTTATAGCAAATTATAACATTTGATGAAAATTATGGTATCGTTAGAAAGTTCATTTAATGGCGAGAAAAACAGTATATAATATGTGTGAGTACAGTAAATGAGTAGGAAGAAAATTACAGCTAAACACAAACACCACATAAATGTAAAAATATCCTTGGTCCCAAATGGTCAGAAAATGGAAAAGTGCTCTGGTCACTAAGGGGTTAAGATAAGATAGCGCCCCTAAAGGTCAATGGTCGCCAACAACTTCTCATATGCAAGATCCCTGTGTATAAGGATGGCTACACTCAAAGCTTTTTTCATATACGGTGCTGACTCAATCACTGGGTTAGAAGGAAACCTTAAAGGATATGGAACCCCAGCCAGCCAGTGGGTCTCCTGCAAAAAGGCCACTTTGGCTTATAAGTGTATATGGGACCATATAAAAAAGGTTGTGCTTTGAAGGGGTATTAAGGCCCCTAATATTATGGGTAAAACATATAACCGACATATCCTGCCTTGGGGAAGAAACTGCACTCTCATACTGGACTGGGTACACATACCATGACCCTGCAACATGCTCAGTCCTGGGTGCCACTGGCACTCACAGGAAGCTGTGCTGCTCCCAGAGTCACAGGCAGTTAACCCCAGTTAGGTCTGGGTGCAAGAACCATAGGGAAAATTACAAAACAAATTAATACAACACACAGAGAAAACCCAGCACTCACTTACAAGCTCTCAGCTAAGATTTAAAAGGAAAAATGGAAAGGTTAGTTACCGCATCTGGCCAAATGGGACAAGCCCAGGTACCTCGTCAAGGTCCTTTCCAATACCTGGGACCCTAAAACAGCCACACAATGCAAGCTTTCAAATCCAAACAAACTGGGAACAAGGGAGGGTGCACAGGAATATGTAATCACCCTAGACATATACAAAACACGGAAGGGAACTGCACTCTCATACTGGACCGGGTACACATCCCATGACCCTGCAACATGCTCAGCCCTGGGTGCCACTGGCACTCACAGGAAGCTGTGCTTCTCCCAGAGTCACAGGCAGTTAACCCCAGTCAGGTCTGGGTGCAAGAACCATAGGGAAAATTACAAAACAAATTAATACAACACACAGAGAAAACCCAGCACTCACTTACAAGCTCTCAGCTAAGATTTAAAAGCAAAAATGGAAAGGTTAGTTACCGCATCTGGCCAAATGGGACAAGCCCAGGTACCTCGTCAAGGTCCTGGGCTTGTTTTGCCAGGATCCTTTCAATTGCTAGCTATACATTTCAAAAGACTTATCTATTTGAAGTTTGCTAGTTGAAGAAAGCAGGCCATGTCCAGTCTTTCATTTAAGCCATTGGCACCAGTGGTAGAGAGGTCATAAATCCATCTACATTATTTTTGTAGAAGGACTTTATCATTATCACCACCTCTACCACTGGTAATGCCCCTGTCGATGCCAGTCACCCTCATGCAATCGGGACTAGAAGTGTGAAATACCTCAAAATGCTTTGCTACACTGCTGTTCTGTTTTTTTTGTTTGTTTTTTTTTGTTTGTTTTTCAAAAGCTTTATTAAACGATAAAGAAAATACATGCATCACAAAATGGACAATGAATATCAAAGGTACACTTTCTCGGTTTCCTGTAACTGCACAGAGTAGAAATAGAAAGAGGAAGAATCCCCAGCGGATAGCTGGCCTGCCGGACTCAGAATGTTTGCATTACACGGTCTCATCATGCAAAGCGCCCCATTGTCCAGAGGGTGGCTAGGGCCGGTTCAGCCCCTAGCTTGTAAGTGGGGGTGAGGGGTATAGAATGTCTATGAAACCTGCCACCGTGGCAGCTTAACAAAATAAGGTATGACAGAGATGAGTTCGTACATATGGGATGTGCCCCGTTAGGTTACAGCGGTAAGGCATTTGGTGGCAATACAGATAAGGTAGACAGTATAAATAATGTTAATGTTGATGTTGAGCCCCGGGGGAGGGGGGGAGAAGGAGAGGGGGAAAGGAAGTGGGAGGGGGGAAGGTCCCCTCGTCGGTGGGGAGACCCCCTGTTCCAGGTTCCCTGTTTTGTCCGCTCCGCTATGTCAGTTCAGGTCCTGGGGCCTCTGTGGGAGGTTGGGGCCATTGTTGCTGTCTACTCGCTCTATGTGGGCCAACTCGCCATCGGCCCACATAGCTAGCATGTGCTCATGTGTATCTAACGTACCCTGTGTGAGGTGGTGGTATCTTTCTAGTTGAAGGAGCGTAGAGACCTGTTGTCTCCACTCTTCCAAAGTCGGGACTTTCTGGGATTTCCAGTATCTAGGAACTAGCATCTTGGCACTGTTCAGCATGATCATCAGCAGAGCCTTGGAGGTTTTATTCCTCATCTTGGGTAGGGACAGATATAGTAAAGATTTGGGGTCATTGGTTAATGTGTACCCTGTTATGTCATTTATATTGGTGAGTATCCCCACCCAATATGAGTCAAGTTTGGGGCACCCCCACCAGATGTGGGAAAGTGAGCCCTCTCCTCCACATTCCCTCCAGCATCTCAGAGAGGCAGTTTTGTATATGGTCTGCAGTCTGTTTGGTGTGAGGTACCAGCGGGATAGAAGCTTGTAGTTGGATTCTTGCACCCTAGCTGAGATTGATGAGTGTTTTGTATAGATGAAGGCTCTTTGTAGGAAATGACAGAGTTGAATTCCTGTTCCCATGCCTTAGTGTAGGAAGGGAGTGTTTGCGCATCAGGTAATAGAAAGAGTTTATAAAGTCTGGATGTTGCATGTCTTGTGGGGGATTTTTGTATACACAGAGTTTCGAAAGGGGTCAGTGATCTTGTGAGTAGTTGTTTGTGCTGGTGTGTGGAGTGAAAATGGCTTAGTTGGGTGTGCGAGAACCATGTTAAGGGTATGTGTGGTGTGTCTTCCCTGATCCTGGCTAGGTCTTTCAGTCTGTGGTCCTTGACCAGCGAGTACCACACCCTGTCTGACATGTGTACATGCCCAGTTGACCTCTTGTCCCTAAGATCCCAAGGAAGCAGGGGATTGTTATGGATGCGGATAAGTGGGGAGATTCTAGTGGATATGTTTGTGGAGGTGCTGATTATCTTGTCCCATGTGTGGAAGAGGTCAGAAAGTAGAGGGTAAGTCATTGCGGCTTCTGGCCTGTGTTTTGCTTCTAGCCATTCAGTCGGGCCAGCGTTATTAGTGTGTACTATGTCACAGTCTAAGTTGATTCAGTCTTTGTGCGGGTCATTCTGGCACAAGTCCAGCAGCCTGTGTAAAGTGATTGCCTGTTTATACACCAGGATGTTGGGTACCCCCAGCCCACCACTGTCCTTTGGGAGGTGGATGGACCTCCTAGCCACTCTTGGCTTGATACCTTTCTAGATATATTGTTCTAAGAGGGTTTGAATTCTATCTAGAAATCCTGGTGGTAATGGAATGGGTGTCTTTTGTAGGAGGTAAAGTAGTTTGGGTAGCACACTCATTTTTATCACATTAATTCTCCCCAGCCAAGAGATTGATTTGTTTTTCCAGCTGGATAAGTCTGAGATGAGGTTGGTTTCTATGGTCTTATAATTGGCCTGGAATATCACTTGAGGGTCCGGGGAGAGGTATATGCCTAAATATTTCATTTTTGAATGTTGTCTTTTCAAGGGGCAATTTAGAAGAATGTCAGGTAGCCGGTCAGCGTCATACGTGACATTCAGCAGTTCCGATTTACCGAGATTGAGGTGGAAGTTGGACACTCTACCGTATTCTGTAAATGTCTCTAGCACCTTAGGGAGCGAAATATAAACGTTCGTGAGGGTGAGAAAAATGTCATCTGCGCAAAGCGCAAGCTTGTGCTCTGTTGTCTCGGTCTTAATGCCCGTGATCTGTCGTATGCGTATCTTTTGTGCCAATGCCTCTATGGAAATGGCAAATAGGATGGGCGAGAGCGGGCACCCCTGCCTTGTCCCGTTCTGTATAAGAAAGTTATCGGAGAGCAAGTTGTTCACTTTGACCTGTGCTGCGGGTTTACTATACAGGGAGAAGATTTGGTTTATGAATTTGTTGCTAAACTTCATCTTGGCCAAAGTTGCTCTCAGAAATCCCCAATGGACCCTGTCAAAGGCCTTTTCGGCATCTGTTGAGACCAGGACCATTTGGATCTTATGTAGTTGGGCATATGATGACAACTGTATCATTTTTAAGGTGTTGTCCCGTGCCTCTCTGCCTGGGACAAAGCCAACTTGGTTAGGTTGTATCAGGGACGGGAGTATTTTGTTTATTATTGTGGCTATTATTTTTGCGTATATCTTTAAATCCACATTTAACATGGAGATGGGGCGGAGGTTTTCGGGACGATCTGGTTTCTTACCCTGTTTGGGAAGTACGCCACCCTCTGATAGGGAGTTAAAGACTAAGGCAAGGGGCTGTAAGAGATGGTGCATGTATGTCTTGTAATATTTAACGCTTAGGCCGTTGGGCCCGGGGCTCTTCCCATTAGGCATACTTTTTATAGCTGCTTTGATTTCCGCTATCATCACTGGGGCTTCTAGTGAGTTTGAGTCGTCTGTTGAGAGTGTGAGGAGTCGTAGGTCGCTCAGAAATTTGTCTGTGTCATTTTCGTAGTAGCGTCTGAATGTTTTTGCAATTTGTTTGCTGTCCCTATGTGTGTGCCCCTCCTTGTCTCGGATTGTGTACATGTGTATTCAATTGTTTGCGCTTGAGGGCCCTTGCTAGGGATGCCCCAGCTTTGTCATTGATGTCATAGTATTTTTGTTTCGGAAAGGCTGTCTTACATTGGTACATTTTGGTTAAATAATTCTGAAGGTCGGATCTAACCTGTTTGAGGTGTCCTAGGGTCATGGCAGAGGTGGGATTCTTTTTGTGTTCTGTCTCCCAGAACTTGATCTGGGCCAAGGTGGAGTTCAAAGATTGTCTGTTGTCTCTGACTTCCCTAGATTTATGTTTGATAAAATCTCCTCTAGCCACACATTTATGTGCCTCCCAGAGGGTGATAGGGGTGATGCTGTATTCTGTATTCTCTCGGAAATAATGGCCTAATGTGGTGTCTATGTGCTGTTTGACTAGGGGATTATTCAAGAGAAACTCATCAAGTCTCCAGATGAAGTGTAATATCAGGGAGGTGGGCCAGTTTATCTTACACGTTACTGGGGCGTGGTCTGACCATGTTGTTGGTAGTATGTTGGAGCTGTCTATCAATGACAGTCCCAGCTGATCACACAGTATATAATAGATTCTGGAATAAGTGCGGTGTGGGTTTAAATAAAAAGTGTAGTCACGTAGGGATGGGTTGGTGGATCTCCACACATCGTGCAGTTTAAGTTGTTGTATGTGTGTTGTTACGGCCTTAATTGTCCGTTTCGGTACTCTAGTCCTGCCTGTGGATGTGTCTATTTCAGGGTCTAAGGGGAGGTTGAAGTCTCCCCCCATTAGCAGTATACCTGATGAGTGTTCAAGTAGTAGTTGGGCTATTTGTTTGAAGAGTAAGTGTTGACCGGAGTTTGGGAGATATACATTCACTAACGTCACTGGGCGGTCGAAGAGAAGGCCTGATACGATTATGTACCTACCGTTTACATCTTTCTCTATGTGTTGGGGTTGGAATTTAATTGAATTGTGCAGCCAGATGCCCACCCCACCTTTCTTATTCCGGCCCGAGGTCGTGAAGGCAGTTCTAAACTGATTGGTGATGTGTTTTGGTTCCCCCACTCTCTGAAAGTGTGTCTCCTGTATAAAGATTATATCCCCTGCTGCCTGATGTAGTTGTCGGAAGGCTATTGAACGTTTCTCAGGGCTGTTCAATCCCTTGGCATTTATAGATATCATTGTGATGGGTCAAGCCTTATGTACAGGGGTGTCCGCCATTGTGTCTGAGGGAATGTCCGGTGGGTCAAGGTCGGTTAAGGGCTGGTAAAGGGGCCTTATCGCTTGTGTGTGGTCAGTCGTCCGGGAGATGGCAGAGGGGCACCCTCCCGGGGCTGAAAACAAGTGCAGACAAATATGTTATGTTATATCAGATGTGTACCAAACTTACAAACAGTATATAAAGAAAAACAGTGCAATAAAACTTGTAAAGAAAATTAGAATTTGTATAGCAATACTTGGTTCAAATTGTTAGTTAACTATCCTATGAGGCTAATAAACCCACAGTAGGAAAAACCAACAATATGTACAGTAACAGAGTGGGAAGTATCCCACATCTCTAACCCCTAGAACAAAAGTAAACATATCAATACATTAACGTAAACATACGACCTGTAGCCTCCTGTCAAAAGCAAAGGTATCAGTCCCAGGAGAAAGGAATTTGTGACTTTTCAGTCCCCAGAGTTAGAGTCCTTGTTGCGCCCAGTGAATAGCTGAGCATTAGTGGGTCCCCCTCGGTTGTTTTCTTGAGAGAGCTGTATTCTGGGCATAGGTGGAAGAGTGTCCGAGGGGTTATCTGGTTGAGGGTCAAGATGCTTGATGGATATCTGCAGGGCTTCACAGAATCGTGGAAGGTCATCTTTATGCTTGAAGACAGCAATTGTATCCCCTCTGGTAGCGATGATGCTAACCGGAAATCCCCATCTGTATGGGATATTTTGCTCTCGCAGGGTTGATGTAATGTAAGACAGCTCCCTTCTTTTCTGCAAGGTGGTGGGGCTCAAGTCTGCAAAGATCTGGATTCTATTGCCAGCATGCGTAAAGTCTTTCTTCTGCCTTGACAGCCTTAGAATCTCCTCTTTGTCTTTAAAATGGAGGATTTTGAGTATGACATATCTTGGAGGTGCTTTTGGGGGTGGCTTCACATGTAGGGCCCTATCTGCTCTTTCTATTTGAATCTCTGGTGCGCTCTCATCTCCCTTTAGGGTTCGGAAGAGGTTCTGTAGGCATCCCTCCAAGGCGCCTGGCTGGATGCTTTCAGGTATGCCCCGTATTTGCAGGTTATTCCTCCTGCCCCGGTTGTCAAGGTCTTCCACCCTTTCAAGGAGGTGGTGGATGGTCTCATCCTGCTCATATGTTATGCGCGAGATGTGCTGTATGTCGTTGAATGCGGCATTGTGGCTTTCTTCTAATGTTGTGACTCTCTGTGTAACTCTTGAGATGTCCTTTTTTAATTCTTCATACCAGCTTTTGACTTCTGTAACTATCTCCTTTACATCATCTTTCATGCAGGGTGATTTTAAGTCTTCCTTTGTAATAAAAGATATAGACTGGGATGGTAGGGAGGTCTGGTCAAGGTCTTTCATGGCGTTATGGCTTGGAATTTCAGCCTGGGGTGATAGGGTGGGTTCAGGCTGCCTAAGTTAGCTTTGTAGCATCTTGGAGCTTGACAGCCCATCTGGTTTAAGTGATTTGTGCGCTGGCATTACGATTGCTAGTTCTGAGGGGTTCCCCAGTTCTTATGTCCAGTACCTCTGCTATCTGGCCTGATGTATAGTGTAGGTTGTAGCCTGTGGTGCTACTTGACTCTGTGTGGGGGTCCCTTTATCTGCAGCGTGTTAGGGTAGATGCCCTTCAGGGGTGGCTCTTAGTGGTACACTTGCTGGGAGCTGCGCTTGGGGCCTAGGTTGCAGTGGCCTTCGTGATTGCAGTATCCTTGTGTGCTTCTGGCCCTGTGGGTCTTGGTATGACCATGGAGATAGCGTGTGGGCCTGCAGGAGGGTATGCTGGGTGGGAGGCTGATCTCCCTTATGACCCCGCCAGTGAGAGGTTATATGTGGCAGCTGCTATGTACCCTGCCCCAGCAGTGGGAGTGAGAGGGCGCTTACCGGGTCCTTTGGCCTCTGTCTGTTCCGTGCACCAGGCCGCTCTAGGAGTTAGTCTGCTGTGCCACCTGCCTTCTCTCAGTTTTTGCGGAGGGTTTTGCTGTCTGTGGCTCCGTTTGCGGCGTGGGTAGATCTTGGGCCTCCGCTTCACTTCCGGTCTTCTGAATGAAGATGTCGTGGCTTCCTCTCCCGCGTGGCAGCACGCTCTGATGCTTGTCAGATCTTGTGAAGCAGCGTCTGTGCCAAGGGAACTGGTCTGCTCGTCCTGTGCTTGGGGTCTTAATCCTTCCTCCTGGGTATGTTTGAACAATGGCTGAGACTAGTTTTTGTGTGTTAGATGATGTGGGACTATGAGCTATTCCCTTACGCGGCCATCTCTCAAAGCGGCCAAGCTCCGCCCCCTGCTGTTCTGTATTTTATTTTTAATATCATCTCTATGTTCAAGAATCCTGTCTTTGAGTAATCTCTTACCTACATAAAAACAGGGACAGCTACAATTGAGTAGATATACTACTCCTTCTGAGTTGCAATTAAAGAAATATCTAATCTGATATTCCCTTTCTGTTCCAGCTGAAAAGATTTTTGTTTTTAACATAAATCTGCAAGCTACACACTTCTTGCAAGGGAAATTCCCTAGGGTTTTATGACTCAGGAGCCAGTTCCTCTGTGGAGTACCGTATTTACTTCTCACAAGTTTATCTTTGAGATTTGGAGCTCTTTTTGCTGTCAAATTTGGTACTAGACCAACCTCTTTTGCTACGCCTTCATCGTTAAGTAAGATGTTCCAATTTTTTTTTAGCATATCTGTAATTTTATTCCAATGACAGTTGTATTTTGTCACAAATCTAATGTCATTATGAGCCTGTACTTAACACGGTGTATGAATAAACAAAACATTGTTTCAAATTTAAAAAATGTGTTGGCTATTTAATTTAAAAGAGTGCTGAAATCCCAGTCTTTTTAGGTGACTTCTATTTTAAAGCACCTTAATCTTCCTTATTAAGTAATTTATAATTATTTTATGGGTCTGCACCATACATATTATTAAGAAGTTGGTATTCCATTAATCTATCATAGAACCACTTCTTCACCACACAATAAAATTAGCAAATTTTCCATCCGCCCCCTTTTATAAAACTTTTTTATTGTTGTACACCAATGACTTGGATTTAGATCCTAATTTGGTTTCTTAGTGGATGAGGTTTCTCTTTATTTATTTTTTCATAATTTATTTTGAAGCATTGGACAGTTTGTCCAGCACCATGGTTTGTGATTGGCTCTTTAGTATTGCTAGCTCATAAGCATGGCCTTTGTACTTTCTGATGAAACTTGGGAAGCTGATCTTCTAGCCTCCCTGTCTGTGCCAAGTACACTAGAGACCAATAGTAATGAGGTGAATCCTCTAAATGTTTTTTCTGCATTTAAAGAATACAAATTTTTTTTGGTAAAACAGATGAAATCACGGGCCGAAACTGCTAGTCTTGAAAATTATGTTAAAAATGATATTATTCCTAGGGGTCTGAGACTCAGGCTGGATACAGGGACCAATCTGAGGGAAGATGAAGGAGGTGATGCCTTCATGGAAGATTGGAATTTGAGCCTTTCTGAATTTTCCATCACCTTAATGAGGAAAACGATTGCTAGGAATAAGGAGAGATTTGAGAAGACTAAATTGCTAGTTGAAGAAGCGCTAAAATTAGTCAATACTTTTGAACAGAATCCTATCTTTGGTAAGCTGAATAGTTAAATTCAAGAACAATTAGCTAGACTTCAAACTAATATTAAGCTACGCAAAAAAAGCAAACTAGCTAGGGACAATGATGACTATATTAAAAAACGTGTTTACAACTACCAAACAATAAAAGGGTCTTATGACTCAGGAACAGATAGCTCTGATGTTGAATTAGATAACCATCTATTAAAAAACGGGCAGGAAGAGAACCCAAGTGGTTCAATAGGAGGAGAGGGGGCAGGAAAAGACACAGGAGGAGGGAATTCAAATTCTGGAGGGAGAAGATACCCATTCAGACAGAATCGTCAGAGGGATTACAGCCAGGAAAGAGGACAGAGGGGACGTCCCCAGAGGTACAGGGGAAGGAGGGGATGCTAAACTCCCCGGATGATAATCTGCAGATAATTAATCTGTCATCCTTTAATCTTAATCAAGCTCACATAAGTGTGTTAAAGAAAGGTCTTTCCTTTTGCCCAATGAATGGTTTTAATAGATTTGAGTTTATTAAGGATCTATATGGCTTTGCTAGACGTATAGTACTTTCTCAAATGTTCAAGGGCAAAGGTAAAGACATTGTGGACGATGTGAGCCTAAACAGGGAAGACAGAGCAGCTCTGCAAGATTTGGAAGATTTGCTTTCTTCCCAAAACTCTGACTCCTATAAACATTCTTTGAGTCCTACCCATTTTTCTCAAATAAAAGCAAGCTCTGACTTTAAACTCAAATCTAAATTAATTTATGCCACAACTTTCTACAGTTCCAGTGGTTAATATCTTTGTTAGACAGATGGAGAAGGACATTCAAAATATGTCCCTAATAGGGATAACTAATGATAATCTAACAGGATCAGAAAGAAAGGCACTTAAAGAATTAATAGCAGCAGATAATGTAGTGATAAAAACTGCAGATAAGGGGGGAAATGTGGTCCTATGGGACCATACTAGTTATGTCTTAGAAGTAAAGAGGCAACTACTTGATAAAAATCAATATCTAAGACTTATGTCTAACCCTATATCTGACATTCAGTGCCTTATTTTCAGAAAATGTAATGATGTGAAGGGCAATGGTATCACCAATCTTGCTGAATTTAAATATCTTTATAATGATTTCCCAATAATTCCTGTCTTTTACTGCATCCCTAAAGTGCATAAAAATTAAAAAAAAAACCCTGGCCGCCCGATCATATCTGGAATTGGGAGCATCACTGAAAATCTCAGGAACTATGTAGATTATTTCTTAAAACCTTTTTTAAGTACTATGCCTTCATATGTAATTGATACAGCAGATTTCCTTAGGAAGATTGACTGTTTATCTATTCCTCATAATGCTTTATTGGTATCATTAGATGTAGAGGGTCTCTACTCCTCAATTCCTCATAACATTGGAATTAATGCAGCAAAACAATTTTTGGATACCCGAGGTCCTCATTTCAAAAATCATACTGACTTTACTATTGATTTTTTGTGAGTGGTACTTGAGCACAATGTTTTTTCATTTGACAATAAGATATACAAACAAATCAGAGACACAGCCATGGGTGCTACTTGTGCACCTACTTATGCCTGCCTCCATCTTGGGGCCTGGGAAATGGAAGAAGTGTACCATAAAAAACAATTAAATGAAAATGTTCATCTCTGGCTTCGCTATGTAGATGACATTTTCATTGTCTGGGATGGTACACAAACTGAACTGGCCAAATTTGTTGAGGATTTAAATTCAAATGATAGAAACATTGTGCTCACTACAAACTCTAACGAGGTGAATTTGTCCTTTTAGGATATTGATGTAAGAATAGAAAATGATACCTTGGTGACAGAAAACTTTACTAAACAAACAGCAACAAATAGTATCTTGTTGGCAGATAGCCATCATCCTACCCATCTTATAAGGGGAATCCCAAAGGGACAGTTTTTGCGTATTCGCAGAAACTGTTCATCAAAATCTAAATATGACAAGCATGCTAAACTCATGCAAGAAAGATTCAAGGCTAGAGGTTACCCAAAACGTGTTCTAAATAAAGCAAATAATGAAGCAAGAAAAATGAATAGAGAGACACTCCTCGTCCAAAAAGAAAAAGAAAAAAGTAATGACATTAGATTTGTGACAAAATACAACTGTCATTGGAATAAAATTACAGATATTCTTAAAAAAAAATTGGAAAATCTTACTTAATGATGAAGGCGTAGCAAAAGAGGTTGGTCTAGTACCAAATTTGACAGCAAAAAGAGCTCAAAATCTCAAAGATGGAACAGAAAGGGAATATCAGATTAGATATTTATTTAATTGCAACTCAGAAGGAGTAGTATATCTACTCAATTGTAGCTGTCCCTGTTTTAATGTAGGCAAGACTAAAAGATTACTCAAAGACAGGATTCTTGAACATAGAGACAATAATAAAAAAAAAATACAGAACAGCAGTGTAGCAACGCATTTTGAGGTATTTCACACCTCTAGTCCCGATTGCATGAGGGTGACTGGCATCGACAGGGGCATTACCAGTGGTAGAGGTGGTGATAATGATAAAGTCCTTCTACAAAAAGAATGGATTTATGACCTCTATACCACTGGTGCCAATGGCTTAATGAAAGATTGGACATGGCCTGCTTTCTTTAACTAGCAAACTTCAAATAGATAAGTCTTTTGAAATGTATAGCTAGCAATTGAAAGGATCCTTTATATAAGTCTTCGATAATTATGGTAAAATAAGATATAGGACGTTTTTTCTCAATATATAAGAATTTATGTATTTGTTAAGGTTTTAACGTTGTTGCTTAATTTTCACCTCCCACTCTGGGCGGTGTAACCATCAAGCCCTGAGGAAACCCCGTCTCTCTAGTGACGAGGGCGTGAAACGTGCGTCGGCATTGGCTGGCTGCTCCATGTGATCTGACACGCTGATCTGGTTGCTTTCATAGTGAAAAAAGTGTAGCATGCTGCTTTTCTTCTGGAATTAGTCACAAGGCAAATCTATTTGCAGTCCGTTTGGAAAGCATTCTAGCTTGGTTTGGATAGCAGAATCTATGAAGAGTTGATGAAACATTTCTTTGATGGAATCACGAAGATTGGTAAAGTTGACAAACAGGTGCAGTTGACATAGGGGTATGACTACACAAGCTAAGTATCCTCCTGCACTTTCGTGTGGCTCATATATCTTTTCAACTAATACCTATTATTCCTGCTACTAATGACTGACGTCAATTTTGTTACTTCATGTTAAAAGATAGATGCAGTTGACAGAGGGATATCGCATTTAAAGGGATATCCTCCTGCATCATTATCTTTTTCTACTCTGTCCTTGATTTATCTCTTCTGCTGCAACTTGACTTTGCGAATTTCTGCTCCTTACTTGTGACAGCCTGGCTTTAAACCTTGTTTGGAGGTCTTATTCATGTTGATAATTTACTCTCCTCCTATAAGCACATCTTGACCGGAGGATTGTCAACTTACTGAACAGCGCGTAATGGATCACCTTTCTGCTGAACTTTTTACTAAGACAAAAAGTGCTATAAGAGCACAACCCCATGAATTGCATGTGTTATTAATTTATATGTGAAATTGTAAATATGTCTCTCCTCTTGTACTGAAAGTGTACTGCACTTAGTGCTATATACGACACTATCGCTGACTTTAGATTTTCATTGTCTGATTTAGTCAGGTGATTTTGTACAGCAATCGATTAACCTTGCTTATAGTTAACAGTTATACTAAAACCCTTAAGGGTCTGTGACCTCGCTATGGAGGTTTTCTATTGCTGTGTGCACTTGTGATGAGAGCAGGATGTGATGTCACTAGTATGTGGGCGGGGCTTAGGTCCGGTGTCTGTGTCGCAGTTAGTTTATTACAATCAACCTGACTAGATGTGTATTGTTATCCTCTGCAATAAAATAGAGTTGTACCATCATTGCTGTGTCCTGCATATGTCCTGCATCTCATGACATGGTGTCAGAAGTTCTGGACTGTGCTTCTGTTCCTAATCGATTGCAATGTCAAAGTTTACCCCACCTGAGCCTTTTGACTTTTCTCAGCCTGCAGCTTGGCCCACATGGCGTCAGCGGTTTCAGCGCTTCAGGATTGCATCCAAACTGAACAAGGAGAGTGGTGAAGTACAAGTTAATTCTCTTTTATACTCCATGGGGAAAGATGTAGAGCCAGTGTTCAATGCTTTTACTTTCCAAGAAGGGGAAGAAGTTAACTTTGATATAGTTATGGATAAACTTAGTGACCACTTTGTGCCTAAAAGAAATGTGATTCATGAGAGAGCTTGTTTTCACAAACGTAATCAGCGTGTGGGAGAATCTGTGGAGTCATTTGTGTGCAGCCTGTATGAATTAGATGAATTCTGTGAGTTTGGTGTTGCTAAAGAAGAGCAAATCAGAGACAGAATAGTTATTGGAATTGCAGATGCTGAAGTCTCCCTGAAGCTGCAGTTAGAGCCTGATTTAACGTTAGACGGGGCTATTAGGATGGCCCGCCAGAGTGAACTGGTGAAAAAGCAAAGTGCTGATCTGAGGTCTGAGAGTATTGTGGATGAAGTGCAACAGTCTAGGAAAATTACTAGTGAAAGGCACAGTGTGAGCGGTAGATCTAAAGTACTGGAAAGGCCTAGAAGTGGATGGGCGCAACATGGCCGATGCACACGGTGCTACCGGGCTCATGATCAGAGTGCTATATGCCCAGCCAGAGATAAAAGATGCAGAAAATGTAACAGAATATGCCATTTTGAAGTGGTGTGTAAAACTGAATACATTAAGGAGATGCAGGTGGACAGTGACCAGGAGGGTCAGGAAGTGTCTTTTGTGGGGTCTGTTGTGGAACGGACAAGCTCAGAGGAAGATTGGAAAGTTACTTTTACTGTAATGGGAGCCAAAGTTGATTTTAAGATTGACACAGGAGCAGATATCACTGTAATGTCTTTTGCTGAATTCATGAAACTGCCTCGACAGCCCCAGCTGGCGAAGGTTACTACAAATGTCCATAGTCCTGGTGGCCGTATTGATTGTGTGGGGAAATTTCTTGCCAGCTGTGAGTACAAACAAAGGAAGTTCACCATGTGGGTGCATGTGATCCGAGGTCAGTGTGTTAACAGTTTATTGAGCAGAAAAGCAGCTTGTGACTTGGGCCTCGTGGCCAGAGTGAATGAGATCTCTGAAGATATGTTTGGCGAGTTGGGCCTACTGAACTGCAAACCTGTCCGTATAGCACTTAAAAGTGACGCAGTCCCATACAGTATTTCTACTCCTCGTAGAATTCCGTTCCCGCTCATGCCTCAAGTGGAGAAAGAGCTCATGCGCATGAAGTCTATGGGGGTTATTGAAGAGGTTGTTGAAGCAACTGATTGGTGTGCCCCTATTGTTCCAGTTGCAAAGAAAAACGGAAAGGTGCGCATCTGTGTGGACCTGAAAAGGTTGAATGAGGCAGTGAAGAGGGAGAGATTTGTGCTGCCGACATTGGAAGATATAGCCCCGAAGCTGGCTTGGGCGAAGTTCTTTTCCACATTAGATGCTTCTAGCGGCTTTTGGCAGATCCCCCTGGATCCAAAGTGCCGCAGACTGACTACCTTTATCACACCGGTAGGTCGGTTCTGCTTCTGCAGACTCCCCTTTGGGATATCCTCCGCTCCTGAAATCTTTCAAAGGGAAATGAGTTCTCTCCTGAGTGGCCACGTGGGCACAGCGGTCATCATGGATGACATTCTAGTGAATGGGTCTACAGTGGAGGAGCATGATCAGCGTTTGAGTTGTGTGCTGCAGGCTATCAAAGAGTCTGGGCTGAAGCTGAATAAAGAAAAATGTAATTTTAGGAAAACTGAATTATGCTACTTTGGGCATATCATCAACGGGGATGGCATCAAGCCGGACCCCGAGAAAATTCGGGCTATTGAACAGATGAAAAGCCCTTCTGATGTACATGAGCTGAGACAGATATTGGGCCTTGTAAATTACGTGGGCATGTTTCTTCCAGATTTATCTACAGTTTTACACCCTATCACAGAGTTGCTTAAGAAAGATGTTGCCTGGGTCTGGGGACCCTCACAAGAAAAAGCGTTCCTGCATGCCAAGTCCCTGCTGGGGTCTGCCCCAGTGCTGGGGTTCTACGACTGTGGTTAGTGCTGATGCAAGCAGTTATGGGTTGGGGGCTGCACTCCTGCAGCTGAATGACAACAAACTACAGCCCATCGCCTACTGTTCCCGCACACTGACGGCTGCGGAGTCAAAATACGCTCAAATTGAGAAAGAGTGCCTGGCTGCAGTTTGGGCCTGTGAGCGCTTTCAGCGTTATCTAGTGGGTTTGGAGAAATTTAGTCTGGAAACTGACCACAAACCGCTAGTCCCTCTAATCAATTCTTATGACATTGACAAAACACCCTTGAGATGCCAAAGACTTTTAATGAGACTGCTCAGGTTCAATGTTCAGGCAGTGCATGTGCCGGGGAAACAACTGGTTGTGGCAGATACACTATCCAGGTTCCCGCTGGCTGCTGCTGAAGAATCCTCCACGGAATCGGATGTGAAAGTGTATGTTGATTCAGTTCTGGCCTCTAAGTCCATTTCTTCAAGGAAACTGGAAGAGATAAAGAAGGAGACATATTTGGACACAGATCTGCAAGAAGTTATAAGGTACATAAGAGAAGGCTGGCCCGAGAGCCGGGCAGCCTGGATGTCTTTAAGTGCTTACCAGCCAGAGAGGTCGCAGCTCACGGAGCTGGAGGGGTTGGTGCTGTTCCAAGACCGCATTGTAATTCCTGTCAGCATGAGGAAGGAGATGTTAAACAGGATTCATGATGGCCACTTAGGCATTACAAAGTGCAGAGAGAGAGCAGCTACAGCTGTATGGTGGCCTGGGATCAGCTCCGACATTGCAAATCACGTGTCTAAATGTGCCTTTTGCCAGGAACGCCGGCCTACTCAGAGAAGGGAGCCCTTGATGTCTACTCCGCTGCCTGCGGGGCCATGGCAGAAAATAGCTGCTGATTTGTGTGAACTGCACGGGAAAAAGTTTCTTGTTGTGATCGACTACTATTCCAGGTATTTGGAAATTGCACCCCTGAATGATATCACAAGTCAGGCCGTTATCATTCGCCTGAAGAGCTTGTTCGCCCGCTGGAGCATTCCAATGGAGCTGGTGAGTGATAATGGTATGCAGTTCGCTTCTACAGAGTTCAGTGCTTTCAGCAGGGAATATGATTTTGTACATTCCACATCAAGTCCACATTATCCGCAGGCTAACGGAATGGCTGAAAGGGCAGTTCAAACAACAAAATTCATTCTAAAGCAATCTGAGCCGTACCTAGCCCTCTTGTCATACAGGGCGACGCCCATTCAAGCCACCAGGTTTAGCCCGGCACAGCTGATGCTAGGACGCCAGATTCGCACCACTTTACCCTCAGTGGGTGTCTTCAAGACGCCTGGCCCTGTTCCTTGGGACAAAGTCCTTAGGAGGGATGAAGAGGCCAAAAAGGGTTATCGTTTCTTCTACGACAGGAGACATTCTGTCAGGCCTTTACAGGAACTGAAAGCGGGCCAAAGTGTCAGAATTAAACTGGATGATGAGAAGAAATGGAAGACGCCTGCTACGGTAGTGGGCCGCTCTCCAGAACCAAGGTCTTACACAGTCCTTACAGAGGGAGGGACGGTTACACGCCGTAACCGAAGAGATCTTCAGTCTGTACCTGAGAGTCTGGAACCGGATACCCCAGTACCACCGCCGGTGGGATCCCCTGTTCTAAGAAAAGTGTTTTCCCCTCAGCAAGATCACAGCGGGGATATATCTTTGCTTCCAGCAGACTCTTGTTCACCATCTTCTGTATCAGAGGACAGTTCATGTAAAGTTACATCAAGCGGAAGAGTGGTGAAACTTCCGGCCCGATACAGGGACTGACTTTAGCTAGAACAGTGACCGGAAGTATGGGCAGAATAATCCCATGGTCACTGTGGACTAGGGTAGTCTACCCCGATGTCCAAGTCAGGATGTAATTTATTTGTTCATGTTTTCTAATCTATCTGTTTTTATAATGTTCAAAAACAAAAATGTTGTTGTATACCCTGTTGGTGTACCTTGTTATTTATTATATGCAAATGTATGCTTTGCCTTTGAAAAAGGGGAAGATGTGATGAGAGCAGGATGTGATGTCACTAGTATGTGGGCGGGGCTTAGGTCCGGTGTCTGTGTCGCAGTTAGTTTAGTACAATCAACCTGACTAGATGTGTATTGTTATGCTCTGCAATAAAATAGAGTTGTACCATCATTGCTGTGTCCTGCATATGTCCTGCATCTCATGACAGCACTCATTTGCAACATTGTAATGGGCTTATTATAGCTTTGTACATATTAGAGAGCATTATAGGTATGATTCAGTTTGTCACCTCATATGGACCGGTCCTTGTAACTTATTTGTTTTAATGTTAAAGGTTGTTTTTGCACATGCACTTTGATCTTTCTATATATAATTATGATTTTAGTTGACTCCAGCTTGTTCTGGATGCTGTAAAATCTATGAGTCTGTACTTAACACGGTGTATGAATAAACAAAACATTGTTTCAAATTTAAAAAATGTGTTGGCTATTTAATTTAAAAGAGGGCTGAAATCCCAGTCTTTTTAGGTGACTTCTATTTTAAAGCACCTTAATCTTCCTTATTAAGTATTTTATAATTATTGTATGGGTCTGCACTATACATATTGTTAAGAAGTTGGTATTCCATTAATCTATCATAGAACCACTTCTTCAACGCACTTAATAAAATTAGCAAATTTTCATATCCGCCCCCTTTTATATAAAAAATATATATATTTATATACAGTTTCTCACAAAAAACCTCACATTTTTGTAAATATTTTATTATTTCTTTTCACGTGGCAACACTGAAGAAATGACACTTTGCTACAATGTAAAGTACTAAGTGTACAGCCTGTATAACAGTGTCAATTTGCTGTCCCCTCAAAATAACTCAACACACAGCCATTAATGTCTAAACCGTTGGCAACAAAAGTGAGTACACCCCTAAGTGGAAATGTCCGAATTGGGCCCAAAGTGTCAATATTTTGTGTGGCCACCATTATTTTCCAGCACTGCCTTAACCCTCTTGGTCATGGAGTTCACCAGAGCTTCACAGGTTGCCACTGGAGTCCTCTTCCACTCCTCCATGATGACATCACGGAGCTGGTGGATGTTAGAGATCATGCGCTCCCCACCTTCCGTTTGAGGATGCCCCACAGATGCTCAATAGGTTTTAGGTCTGGAGACAAGCTTGACCAGTCCATCGCCTTTACCAGCTGCTGGACTGCTTATTATATGATGTATATAGATTCTCATATAACATATTGATCTTATTTTTGTAATTGTAATCACTGGAAAAACACACTAACAACATTGGTCGACATTCAGAAAATATCTGCTCAAAACTGCAAGAATGTAATCAACACCATAAAAAGTGATATACCTGCTCAAAAGATTTCTCTAATCTCCAGTCTCCAATCTCCAACAAATCTCTCTGTTGATAAATAATTATATAGTTTGTCTATTTTTTTTCATCATCCATTGGAAAAAAAAAAACTGACATAAAAAAACCCACTTTAAAGGTCTACACCAACATGTTTATTGTTTAAAAAAATAGATAATCCCTTCATTACCCATTCCCCAGTTTTGCACAGCCAGTAATAATATACTTTTTACCTTTTTGATTATCTTGTATCTAAGCCTCTGTAGACAGCCCCCTTATCTCAGGGCTATTTATTTATTATCTATTGATTTACATTTTAGCCAGTTAGTGATGTGTCCTGCACAACTCAATGGGAGTGAGCACAATGTTATCTATATAGCTTACATGAACTAGCACTGTCTTGTGAAAAGCCAACAAAAAATCATGTGTAGTGGCTTAGAAACAGGCAGAAATTTAGAGGTTTAAATGTTATAAAGTATTAATATAACAATGTTGGTTGTGCAAAGCTGGGGAAAGGTTAGTAAAGTTGTTATCTATCTTTTTAAATAATAACAATTTTAATGTAGACTGTCCCTTTAAATAAATAGAAAAGATGGTAATTACTCATTTCCATTTGTTCATTTTAAGGAATTGGACATTTCAAATTAAATTATATTATCACTTCCTCTTTCACAAACTATTAATTTCAGTTTGAATTAGGTTTCACTTGCATTCTACTTAAAGGGACAGTAAAGTCAAAATTAAACTTTCATATATTTCATTCTATTATCTAAGTTGGTTTATTGTCTAGGTATCTTTTGTTGAAAAGCATACCTAGGTAGGATCAGGATCAGCAATGCATTAATGTCAGCTTACTGACGATTGCTGGCTTCTTATATTTGCCTCCTATTGACTCACCTCAGTGGTGCATTGCTCCTCCTTTAACAAAAGATACCAAGAGAATGAAGGATATTACCTTAAAAAAAAAATTGTAAAGTAGTTTAAAATTGAATGTTCTTTCATAATCATTAAATAAAGTTTTGGGTTTCAAGTTCCTTCAATCCATCCTAAATTAAAGGGAAATGGAACCCAGAATTTTTCTTTTAATTTTTTTTAGATAGAGGATACAATTTTAAGCAACTTTCCAATTTACTTCTGTTATCTAATTTGCGTCATTCTCCTGGTATCCTTTGTAGAAAAGCATACCATGGTATGCTCAGAAGCAGCAATGCACTACTGGGATTGGCTTACCCAATGTATTCAGCTAGCTTCCTGTAGTGCAATACTTCAACAAAGGATAACGAGAGAATAGAGCAAATTTTATAATATAAATAAATTGGAAAGTTGTTTAAAATTAGATTCTCTTAATCATGAAAGAAAAATGTTATGTTTCATGACCATTTATGTTCTATTACTATATTATTCAAAGAACTTCAGAATATGTTTGTATAACATACAGTGCCACAAATTATATTATCAATAATTCCCCACGTCTGGTAATAGCAGGAAAAACACCACTAAGGGATAGATAACAAGTGGCGCTGTATATTTTATTTTATTTTATAGTCGGGTTGGAAAAAAGCCTAACACACACACTCTCTTGCTAAACACCATGATATATTCTCATTAGCACAAACCCGACATGTAATTATGAATATTTCATATTCCAATCTTCTTTTAACATGTTTGTTTGTAATATGCGCAAACATGATCGCATACTGCGCATACACGACATGAAAATATGAAAAATATGTATACATATATAATGTTTTTATACATGTATATATGTCTGTAAATACATACTACATATACACATATAAATACATTAATACATATGTATACATATATACAGTATATGCATACAAATATATATTTAGACATACTGTATATAGACATATATACATTATATACATACAAATACATATTTAGACCTATATAGACATATATACAGTATATACATACAAATAATATTTAGACATATATAGACATATATACAGTATATACATACAAATATATATTTAGACATATATAGACATATATACATTATATACATACAAATACATATTTAGACCTATATAGACATATATACAGTATATACATACAAATAATATTTAGACATATATAGACATATATATAGTATATACATACAAATACATATTTAGACATATTTAGAAATATATACAGTATATACAAACAAATACATATTTAGACATATATATAGTATATACATACAAATACATATTTAGACAAATATAGACATATATACAGTATATACATACAAATACATATTTAGACATATATAAACATATATACAGTATATACATACAAATACATATTTAGACATATATAGACATATATGCAATATGTACATACAAATACATATTTAGACATATATAGACATATATACAGTATATACATACAAATACATATTTAGACATATATAGACATATATACAGTATATACATACAAATACATATTTAGACATATATAGACATATATACAGTATATACATACAAATACATATTTAGACATATATACAGTATATACATACAAATACATATTTAGACATATATAGACATATATACAGTATATACATACAAATACATATTTAGACATATATAGACATGTATACAGTATATACATACAAATACATATTTAGACATATATAGACATACATACAGTATATATATACAAATACATATTTAGACATATATAGACATATATACAGTATATACATACAAATACATATTTAGACATATATAGACATATATACAATATGTACATACAAATACATATTTAGACATATATAGACATATATACAGTATATACATACAAATACATATTTAGACATATATAGACATATATACAGTATATACATTCAAATACATATTTAGACATATATAGACATATATACAGTATATACATACAAATACATATTTAGACATATATAGACATACATACAGTATATACATACAAATACATATTTAGACATGTATATGTATGTATCCCAAAGTTAAAGCCCTTTGCTTAATTTCAAATATGTTTGCTAAAACGGTGATGGCCAACTTCCTTGGAGCCACAGAGCAATATATCAGAATCCTTAAAGGGACACTCAAGTCAAAATTAAACTTTCATTATTCAGATAGAGCAGGCAATTTTAAACAACTTTCCAATTTACTTCCATTAAAAAAAAGTGCATATTCGTTTTATAGTTAAACTTTTTGAGTCACCAGCTCCTACTGAGCATGTGCAAGAATTCACAGAATAAGCGTATATGCATTTGTGATTGGCTGATGGCTGTCACATGGTACGTGTATGTATTTGTGATTGGCTGACGGCTGTCACATGGTACAGGGGAAGTGGAAATAGACATAACTTAAAATTGACAGAAAATAAATCTACTATGCATTTGAATTTATATTTATTATATATAAATGTAATTCTATATTTTCCTCATAATTATTATATATTTATAAAGATTCCATACATTTTGGATTAATAATGTTTTATATGGCCCCCTATTTCCTATCCTAATCAGATCTTCAGAGCTTATACTCCAAATAGTGTGTCATCTTTCAGTAGGATACACATGTAGGTGAATTATTTAAAGTTCCCGTTTTTTATCTCTCTTACGTTTTGCCTTTTTTACAATGTAACTATATAGCAGATAATGGACTAAAATACATTTATTAATGACGTTTATTCAATTTTTACTCACATTAATTGTGACACTATTAGTATTGTTATGCTATTTTAAAGGGACGGTGAAGCCAAAATGATATGTTCATGATTCCGTTATGTGAAGCAATTTTAAACAATTTTCCAATTTACTTCAAAATATACGCTTTGTATACTTGTACCTAGGTAGGCTCAGAAGCAGCGATGCACCCAGGAAGTTAGCTGAACACATCGGTTGAGACAAAGACAAGAGGCATATATGTGTAACTACCAAATACCATATAGCTTCCAGCACCACAATGCTGTTATTGAACTTACCTAGGTGTGCTTTTCAACAAAGAATACCAATAGAACTAAGCAAATTGGATAGTAGTAAATTTGTTTAAATTTGCATGATTACTTTTGTCTTTACTATATCTTTAACATTTGTTCACTGTGACCATAGTTAAAAAAACAAAAAAACATTTGTGTAATAACTTGCAATCTTATATGAAAGAAAAATCAGGAAAGTTGATTAAAGGACCAGTAAATACAGTATATTTGCATAATCAACAAATGCATGATCAAAAGACAATACAATAGCATTTAGTCTGAACTTCAAATGCGTAGAAGATTTTGTTTCTGACAAATTTCAAAAGTTATGTCTATTTCCACTCTCCCTGTATCATGTGACAGCCATCAGCCAATCACAAATGCATATATGTATTTTCTGTTAATTCTTGCACATGCTCAGTAGGATCTGGTGACTTAAAAAGTGTAAATATAAAAAGACTGTGCACCTTTTGTTAATGGAAGTAAATTAAAAAGTTGTTTAAAATTGCTGCTCTATCTGAATCATGAAAGTTTAATTTTGACTTGATTGTCCCTTTAATATCTACACAACAGCTTGATCTAAGATTACAACAAACAATTTCTTTAGTTCCCAGTACCTCATTCTTCTTACCTTTTTTTGAGGAAGGGGTTTTAAAATGAAACAGTGCTCTGAACCTTAAAGGGACATAAACCCAAAATTGTTCTTTCATGATTCAGGAAGAACAAACAATTTTAAACAACTTCTATAATCATTTTTTGTTTGTTTTTTTGTAATCCTTTGTTCAAAACCAGAAGGGTAAGTTCAGAAGAGTGCAGGTGTCTGAAGCACTATATGGAAGCAGTTTTGCAACAATGTTATACATTAGCAAGAGCACTAGATGGCAGCACTATTCACAATTTCTTGTCATGTGCTGCTCCAGATATGTGCACACTACCTATCTAGATATCTCTTGAACAAAGAATAACCAGACAACAAAGCTAATTTGATAATATAAGTAAATTGGAAACATTATTAAAGGGACAGTCTAGTCCAAAAAGAGAATGTAATTTTAAACAGTTTTCCAATTTACTTGTATCACCGATTTTGCTTTGTTCTCTTTGTATTCTTAGTTGAAAGCTAAAATTAGGAGGTTCATATGCTAATTTCTAAGCCCTTAAAGGCTGCCTCTTCTCTCAGGGCATTTTGACAGTTTTTCACCACTAGAGGGTGTTTACGTGTGTCATATAGATAACACTGTGCTCACGCACGTGGAGTTCCAGTGAGCCAGCTTTGATTGGCTAAAATTGATGTCTGTCAAAATAACTGAAATAAGGGGGCAGTTTGCAGAGGCTTAGATACAAGATAATCACAGAAATAAAAAGTGTATTTATATAACTGTGTTGGTAATGCAAAACTGGGGAATTGGTAATAAAGGGATTATCTATCTTTTCAAACAAAAACAATTTTGGTGTAGACTGTCCCTTTAAAATGGTATGCTCTGTCTGAATCATTAAAGAAAGATTTTGGGTTTCATGTCTCTTTAATTGTGGCATCTAATTCTAGTGAATCAATTACTTATTGATACTGTAGGAAGTAGTCAGAGTCCATTTTGATACTTTCCCATTAAATAATTATTGACTTACAGTAAAAGACAAGCAGATATTATTGACTAAACCATTTTTTTAATTCTAAATATTTTATTTAAAAACACAATAATCAAGTAAGCTAATTACCAAATTAATTAATCAATTAACCTTTAGTCACATCTATTAATTAAGTTAATAATACCCTTGACACATATTACTTACAACATACATAACAGTTAGCATCAATTATTCTCTATAATAATAATTAATAAACATTTGAAACTATCACTGCTAACTGCAATCAATTACAGATAATTAAATGGGTTGTTGTTTTTTTACAAATCTATAACATATTTTCCCCACACAATTTACCTCATTGTAGAAAAAAAATATTTCTATAAACCAAGGGTGCAATTATATTAGTTACTTTACACCCTAGCATTTCTGAAACAAATAACATACTTCATTCAGAAAGTACCATTTTTTGTTTCAAGCAAACGCAGCTCTGAGCTGCTAAGGCAGCCCACAGCAGATCACTGTTTTACTAGAGAGGTGACGTTTTCATCTCTTAGCCAATAGCCGTGTGGTAAATCCATCTTGGAGCCCTTGGAAGTGGATTTCACGCACGCTATTTGTTAAGAGGTGGAAATGTCACCTCAGCAAATAGCGATCTAAAATTTTGCCTCAAAATGTCCTAAGTAGCCACATCCCATTGTAAAAGGATTTACAGCAGCCAATCAGGATGCTAGTCCCGGGACTTGCAAGGGAGCGCACATCTGGCAAGTGCAGGCACAGTCATTTTATTTCCCTATTCAGTTTATGAAAGTTTACTTTGAAATCTTGCAGTCTTAAAATATTTACTGGTAGACCCTGATCTACCTTTTGGACACATTTTATATAAAAAAAAATTATATATCCCCCTTATCTGGTGTGATTCTATTATTGTTTTGGTTACCCACGCAGGTTAACATTTTAATATGTTTTGAATAAAGTTTTGCATAAAGTTTTTGCTTTTAAACAGAGATGGATCAGATCTGGGTCACTTAAAGGGACATAATACCAAAATGTTGATGCACTTGAAAGTGATGCAGCATAGCTGTAAATAGCTGACTAGAAAATATAACCTGAATTTCTCTATGTCAAAAAGGAAGATATTTTACCTCAAAATTTTCCTTAGTAGCCACATCCCATTGTAAAAGGATTTACAGCAACCAATCAGGATGCAAGTCCATGACTTGCAAGGGAGCGCACATCTGGCATGTGCAGTCACAGTTATGTTGTTTACTATGAAATCTTGCGAGACCTCAGCACTGCTGATGCTGATTTCCTACTGTTTGTCGTTTTCTTTTTTTAACCTGCAGCAGGACAGTAGGTTTACTGAGTAATTACTATTGTGAGATGAATACATTTTGAGGTAAAATATATTTTTTACATAGTGATATTCAGGTGATATTTTCTTGTTTGCTTAGGCCTAGATTTGGAGTTCGGCGGTAGCCGTCAAAACCAGCGTTAGAGGCTCCTAACGCTGGTTTTGGCCGCCCGCTGGTATTTGGAGTCAGTGATTAAAGGGTCTAACGCTCACTTTTCAGCCGCGACTTTTCCATACCGCAGATCCCCCTACGCCATTTGCGTATCCTATGTTTTCAATGGGATCTTTCTAACGCCGGTATTTAGAGTCGTTTCTGAAGTGAGCGTTAGAGCTCTAACGACAAAACTCCAGCCGCCTGAAAATAGCAGGAGTTAAGAGCTTTCTGACTAACGCCGGTTCATAAAGCTCTTAACTACTGTACCCTAAAGTACACTAACACCCATAAACTACCTATGTACCCCTAAACCGAGCTCCCCCCACATCGCCGCCACTCGATTAAAATTTTTAACCCCTAATCTGCCGACCGCCACCTACGTTATACTTATGTACCCCTAATCTGCTGCCCCTAACCCCGCCGACCCCTGTATTACATTTATTAACCCCTAACCTGCCCCCCACAACGTCGCCGCCAGCTACTTAAAATAATTAACCCCTAATCTTCCGACCGCAAAGCGCCGCCACCTACGTTATCCCTATGTACCCCTAATCTGCTACCCCTAACACCGCCAACCCCTATATTATATTTATTAACCCCTAATCTGCCCCCCTCAACGTCGCCGACACCTGCCTACACTTATTAACCCCTAATCTGCCGAGCGGACCTGAGCGCTACTATAATAAAGTTATTAACCCCTAACCCGCCTCACTAACCCTATCATAAATAGTATTAACCCCCTAATCTGCCCTCCCTAACATCGCCGACACCTAACTTCAATTATTAACCCCTAATCTGACGACCGGAGCTCACCGCTATTCTAATAAATGTATTAACCCCTAAAGCTAAGTCTAACCCTAACACTAACACCCCCCTAACTTAAATATAATTTAAATCTAACGAAATAAATTAACTCTTATTAAATAAATTATTCCTATTTAAAGCTAAATACTTACCTGTAAAATAAATCCTAATATAGCTACAATATAAATTATAATTACATTGTAGCTATTTTAGGATTAATATTTATTTTACAGGCAACTTTGTAATTATTTTAACCAGGTACAATAGCTATTAAATAGTTAAGAACTATTTAATAGCTAAAATAGTTAAAATAATTACAAAATTACCTGTAAAATAAATCCTAACCTAAGTTACAATTAAACCTAACACTACACTATCAATAAATTAATTAAATAAAATACCTACAATTACCTACAATTAACCTAACACTACACTATCAATAAATTAATTAAACACAATTCCTACAAATAAATACAATTAAATAAACTAGCTAAAGTACAAAAAATAAAAAAGAACTAAGTTACAAAAAATAAAAAAATATTTACAAACATAAGAAAAATATTACAACAATTTTAAACTAATTACACCTACTCTAAGCCCCCTAATAAAATAACAAAGCCCCCCAAAATAAAAAATTCCCTACCCTATTCTAAATTAAAAAAGTTACAAGCTCTTTTACCTTACCAGCCCTGAACAGGGCCCTTTGCGGGGCATGCCCCAAGAATTTCAGCTCTTTTGCCTGTAAAAGAATAAATACAATACCCCCCCCCCAACATTACAACCCACCACCCACATACCCCTAATCTAACCCAAACCCCCCTTAAATAAACCTAACACTAAGCCCCTGAAGATCTTCCTACCTTGTCTTCACCATCCAGGTATCACCGATCCGTCCTGGCTCCAACATCTTCATCCAACCCAAGCGGGGGTTGGCGATCCATCATCCGGTGCTGAAGAGGTCCAGAAGAGGCTCCAAAGTCTTCCTCCTATCCGGCAAGAAGAGGACATCCGGACCGGCAAACATCTTCTCCAAGCGGCATCTTCGATCTTCTTCCATCCGGTGCGGAGCGGGTCCATCTTGAAGCAGGCGACGCGGATCCATCCTCTTCTTCCGTTGTCTCCCGACTAATGACGGTTCCTTTAAGGGACGTCATCCAAGATGGCGTCCCTCGAATTCCGATTGGCTGATAGGATTCTATCAGCCAATCGGAATTAAGGTAGGAATTTTCTGATTGGCTGATGGAATCAGCCAATCAGAATCAAGTTCAATCCGATTGGCTGATCCAATCAGCCAATCAGATTGAGCTCGCATTCTATTGGCTGATCGTCGCCTGCTTCAAGATGGACCCGCTCCGCACCGGATGGAAGAAGATCGAAGATGCCGCTTGGAGAAGATGTTTGCCGGTCCGGATGTCCTCTTCTTGCCGGATAGGAGGAAGACTTTGGAGCCTCTTCTGGACCTCTTCAGCACCGGATGATGGATCGCCAACCCCCGCTTGGGTTGGATGAAGATGTTGGAGCCAGGACGGATCGGTGATACCTGGATGGTGAAGACAAGGTAGGAAGATCTTCAGGGGCTTAGTGTTAGGTTTATTTAAGGGGGGTTTGGGTTAGATTAGGGGTATGTGGGTGGTGGGTTGTAATGTTGGGGGGGGGGTATTGTATGTCCTCTTCTTGCCGGATAGGAGGAAGACTTTGGAGCCTCTTCTGGACCTCTTCAGCACCGGATGATGGATCGCCAACCCCCGCTTGGGTTGGATGAAGATGTTGGAGCCAGGACGGATCGGTGATACCTGGATGGTGAAGACAAGGTAGGAAGATCTTCAGGGGCTTAGTGTTAGGTTTATTTAAGGGGGGTTTGGGTTAGATTAGGGGTATGTGGGTGGTGGGTTGTAATGTTGGGGGGGGTATTGTATTTATTCTTTTACAGGCAAAAGAGCTGAAATTCTTGGGGCATGCCCCGCAAAGGGCCCTGTTCAGGGCTGGTAAGGTAAAAGAGCTTGTAACTTTTTTAATTTAGAATAGGGTAGGGAATTTTTTATTTTGGGGGGCTTTGTTATTTTATTAGGGGGCTTAGAGTAGGTGTAATTAGTTTAAAATTGTTGTAATATTTTTCTTATGTTTGTAAATATTTTTTTATTTTTTGTAACTTAGTTCTTTTTTATTTTTTGTACTAGTTTATTTAATTGTATTTATTTGTAGGAATTGTGTTTAATTAATTTATTGATAGTGTAGTGTTAGGTTAATTGTAGGTAATTGTAGGTATTTTATTTAATTAATTTATTGATAGGGTAGTGTTAGGTTTAATTATATCTTAGGTTAGGATTTATTTTACAGGTAAATTTGTTATTATTTTAACTAGGTAACTATTAAATAGTTCTTAACTATTTAATAGCTATTGTACCTGGTTAAAATCATTACAAAGTTGCCTGTAAAATAAATATTAATCCTAAAATAGCTATAATATAATTATAATTTATATTGTAGCTATATTAGGATTTATTTTACAGGTAAGTATTTAGCTTTAAATAGGAATCATTTATTTAATAAGAGTTAATTTATTTCGTTAGATGTAAATTATATTTAAGTTAGGGGGGTGTTAGTGTTAGGGTTAGACTTAGCTTTAGGGGTTAATACATTTATTAGAATAGCGGTGAGCTCCGCTCGGCAGATTAGGGGTTAATAATTGAAGGTAGGTGTCGGCGATGTTAGGGAGGGAAGATTAGGGGTTAATACTATTTATGATAGGGTTAGTGAGGCGGATTAGGGGTTAATAACTTTATTATAGTAGCGCTCAGGTCCGCTCGGCAGATTAGGGGTTAATAAGTGTAGGCAGGTGTCGGCGACGTTGAGGGGGGCAGATTAGGGGTTAATAAATATAATATAGGGGTCGGCGATGTTAGGGCAGCAGATTAGGGGTACATAGGGATAACGTAGGTTGCGGCGGTTTACGGAGCGGCAGATTAGGGGTTAATAATATAATGCAGGGGTCAGCGATAGCGGGGGCGGCAGATTAGGGGTTAATAAGTGTAAGGTTAGGGGTGTTTAGACTCGGGGTACATGTTAGAGTGTTAGGTGCAGACGTAGGAAGTGTTTCCCCATAGGAAACAATGGGGCTGCGTTAGGAGCTGAACGCTGCTTTTTTGCAGGTGTTAGGTTTTTTTTCAGCTCAAACAGTCCCATTGTTTCCTATGGGAGAATCGTGCACGAGCACGTTTTTGAGGCTGGCCGCGTCCGTAAGCAACTCTGGTATCGAGAGTTGCATTTGCGGTAAAAATGCTCTACGCTCCTTTTTTGGAGCCTAACGCAGCATTTGTTTGAACTCTCGATACCAGAGTTAATTTTATGGTGCGGCCAGAAAAAAGCCCGCGGAGCGTTAACAGCCCTTTTACCGCCAAACTCCAAATCTAGGCCTTAGTTTTTACAGTTATACTGAATCACTTTCAAGCAATTTAGAAAATACGTATGTTGGGCTCCATTTATCAATCATTTGGGAATTCTCCTTTCTGTTCTCCTATCAGTTCTCCGCAGCTCTACTTAGGAGAGGCGCGCCTGTGTGCCCTTATTTATCATAAAAAAGTTGTTTATTCTCCATAGGAGAGCTGAGGATAACTAATGATAAATTTCTCCAGTCGAATTAGTATCTTCTCCTTATTTATCACTGAAAATAAGCAAATATTCTCCCTGTCAGTCATATATAAGCCAATAGAAATCTTTATACAGCCTTCCTAGTAGCTTTGTAAACGCCCCTCTTCAGTAAACTGTCAAGTAAGAAAATAGATCTACATTTTCATTGTTTTTGTGCTTCAATTTTAGCGCTTCTTATATATCTTATTTTTATGCTCCAATAGATATAATTTTTGTGCTCTGTTATAAATTATTTTGGTGCTCCATTATATATTTTTTTATCACGCCAATATAAATTATTATTGTGCTCCAATAACCATTATTATTGCGCTTTGTTATAGATAATTTTTTTACTTTGTAGAGCCCTTTTTTTTGTGTAACTGCTTCCACAACTGGTAGGTAGAGAATAGATTTTGAATGCTGTTCTCCAAAGTAGTTATGGAGAACTTTAATGCAGGAACTTGCAGGAGAACTTTCAGTCCTCCACAGGGGAATATAAATGATACATTTGTAAGTAGGAGAATTAATGAGGAGAACTATATGAAATACGACTAAAAGGATCTAATTTAACCCTTTTTTGGAGAACATGTTAGTAGAATTTTACAGTCAAACTTTCCCAATTTTAGACAAATTTTTGAATGATAAATAGGGGAATTATTTCTCATGAGAACTTGTAGGAGAAAATATAGGAGAATACGAATGATAAATGGAGCGCTATGTCCCTTTAAAGACTGTTAAGAAGTATCTACAGGATTATGTACCCATAGCGCTATCTGTTTGCTGTGAAATCCACAGGAAGTGCAATGCCATTGGCTGAGAATTTAATGGAATGTGTTTCATACTGTAACCGTGAGTGATTTGCAAATTAATATTTTAAGTCTTCAGTAAGTAGGTTGTTACATTCCCTTTTTCATTTATGCACTTCTTAACAACTCAGCACTATTAATTATATATTAACTTATATTGAACTGTTATACTGAGTATATCACATAGCATTTCTAATCCACTTGGAACGTTTAACGCTGTTTGTTGAACCATAATACAATGCAATGTTTGTTTCATTTCAAATGTATTATTTATGATGTTTAAGAAAGTAAAGAGTGATTGTGTATCATCTGCTGCTTTGATGAGTGTTCAGTGTACACTTTTGAAGCATTTTATGGCGAAATAAAATGTTTGCAAAGATATTTGAAAAGTTTACAGATGTTCTGAAATAAAAAATAAAAATACTATTTGGAAACACACGGCTAGATTACGAGTTGTGCGTTAAGGTAAAAAAGCAGTGTTAAGAGGTCCTAACGCTGCTTTTTTACGCCCGCTGCTATTACGAGTCTTGCAGGTATAGGGGCACCGCACACTTCTTTGGCCTTATCGCAAAACGACTTACGTAAACTTTGTAAAGTCTTTTTTCTATGGGACTTCCATAGCGCTGATATTACGAGTCTGTCCTGGGAGGCCAAAAAGTGAGCGGTACACCCTCTACCTCCTAGATCCCTAACGCATTTAAAAGTCAGTAGTTAAGAGTTTTATGGTACAATGCTGTAGCATAAAATTCATAACTAAAGTGCTAAAAAGTAAACTAACACCCATAAACTACCTATTAACCCCTAAACCGAGGCCCTCCAGCATCGCAGAAAGACTAAAATAAAATTATTAACCCCTAATCTGTCGCTCCGGACATCGCTGCCACTATAATAAACATATTAACCCCTAAACCGCCACACTCCCTCCTTGCAAACACTAGTTAAATATTATTAACCCCTAATCTGCCGTCCCTAACATCGCCACCACCTACCTACATTTATTAACCCAAATCTGCTGCCCCTAACGTTGCCGCCACTATACTAAATGTATTAACCCCTAAACCTAAGTCTAACCCTAACACCCCCTAACTTAAACATAATTATAATAAAGCTTAATAAAAATGTATATTATTACCTAAATAATTCCTATTTAAAACTAAATACTTACCTATAAAATAAACCCTAAGCTAGCTACAATATAGCTAATAGTTACAATGTAGCTATCTTAGGGTTTATTTTTATTTTACAGGCAAGTTTGTATTTATTTTAACTAGGTACAATAGTTATTAAATAGTTATTAACTATTTAATAACTACCTAGCTAAAATAAATACAAAAGTACCTATAAAATAAAACCTAACCTCAGTTACAATAACACCTAACCTAAACTAAATTAAAACAATTAAATAAATTAAATTAAATTAGCTAAAGTACAAAAAAAAACACAAGATATTTTAACTAATTACACCTAATCTAATAGCCCTATCAAAATAAAAAAGCCCCCCCCAAGAAAAAAAAACCCTAGCCTAAAATAAACTATCAATAGCCCTTAAAAGTAAAACCCACCACCCACACAACAACCCCCCAAATAAAATACTATCTAAAAAAACCTAAGCTCCCCATTGCCCTGAAAAGGGCATTTGGATGGGCATTGCCCTTAAAAGGGAAATTAGCCCAAATCCTAATCTAAAAAATAAAACCCACCCAATACATCCTAAAAAAATGCTAACCCCCTGAAGATCGAATTACTGTTCTGAACACCAGACATCCATCCTCAAGGAAGTGGCAGAAGTCTTCATCCAACCGGGCCGAAGTCCTCAACGAAGCCAGGAGAAGTTTTCATCCAAGCTGGGCGAAGTCGTCCTCCAGACGGACAGAAGTCTTCATCCAGACGGCATCTTCTATCTTCATCCATCTGGCGCGGAGCAGCTCAATCTTCAAGACATCCGACATGGAGCATCCTCTTCATCCGGAGTCTTCTTACTGAATGACGGTTCCTTTAAGTGACGTCATCCAAGACGGCATCCCTTAGATTCCGATTGGCTGATAGAATTCCATCAGCCAATCGGAATTAAGGTCAATCAGCCAATATAATGCGAGCTCAATCCTATTGGCTATCCTATTGGCATAGGAATCAATGGGGCTGTGTTACTGAGTTTTACGCTGCTTTTTTGCAGGTGTTAGACTTTTCTCAGCCGGCTCTCCCCATTGATTCCTATGGGGAAATCGTGCATGAGCACGTACGACCAGCTCACCGCTGACTTAAGCAGCGCTGGTATTGGAGTGCGGTAAGGAGCACAATTTTGCTCAACACTCACTTCTTGCCTTTTAACGCCGGGTTTGTAAAAACCCATAATACCAGTGCTGCAGGTAAGTGAACGGTGAGAGAAAACTGCTTGTTAGCACCGCATAGCTTCTAACGCAAAACTCGTAATCTAGCCGTAAGTATTTAGAACATTGAATTGTTAGCTAGCTTTGTAGAATAACATTTCCAAGTAATACAACTTTACAATTCAGTATGTTGATATTTCTATCTGATTATTTTATTTTCCACATTTATTTCTACTTTTTAAGAACCCTTCATCCTCTTGAATGATCTTAAAATCAAGTAATCCCAAATGGGACATGCAATCACAAATTTTTCTTTCATAATTCAGATAGAGAATGCAATTTTACAAAAACTTTCTAATTTACTTCTATTATCAATTTCTCTTAGTTCTCTTGGCATCTTTTTTTGAAAAGCAGAGATGCATGTTTAGGAGCCAGTCCATTTCTGGAGCACTATATGAATAGCAGCAGTTTTGCAAAAATGTTATTAATTTGCAAGAACACTAGATGGCAGCACTTTTTCCTGCCATGTAGTGCTACAGATGCCTACCTAGGTATCTCTTCAACACAGAATTGCAAATTTGATAATAGAAGTAAAATGTAAACTTTTTTTAAAATGGTATGATCTGTCTGGATCATAAATGAAAATGTTTGGGTTTCATATCCCTTTAACCCTTTCCGGTCCTATGTCGGAATATATCCGACAAAGGGTTTTACCGCTTGCAGTCCAATGTCGGATATATTCCGAAATGACTTTTCCACAGGGGAGACACGGTAGGAGACAGCATAGTTGCTGTGCACATTTTGTCTGTGCATGACAGGCAATTATTGTGGCCAATAGCAAGTTTGTCTGTTTTAATTAGCAATAAAAAGAACTTATAGAACTTATACTTGCACTTTTCAGTCTCGCCCTACTCTGCTTTCAGGAAACGACTGTGACAGGGGGAACAACATAAGCTGACCTAAGGGGCGTGATTTTATGCATATGGACGTCTTGCCACTAAATCAGGTCGAAATTCGACTGCTTGACCTTCTTTCAGATTAACAAAAATTTCAGACCATTTTGGGTTACATGTCATAGTTATGAAAAAATCAGGCATCCCATACTTTCTTACAATAGCCATGGCATCTTGGTAATTATGTACCATGTTTCTTGGACCTACCTTGGAATGTAGATGGAAGTATAACTGCTTTGCCTGGAAGTAAGCCCTGCTCTCCAGCTTTGAAGATGGCCCGTGAGACCTGTATACTTTTCAACCCTCAATTTTGACTGATTTTGTCTAACATAGTTTAAATGATTACCTTCTGTCTTAACATTTGCATCTACAAAGTACTGCTGAGTCAATTTGCCAGCACTCAGGAATGGGTTAAACTCGTGACGGATGGAAAGTATATACCCATAAAATTGCATTTGTGTGACCCTTTCTCTTGGCTTTGCTAAGGATTGAGTTCTTATATTTCTAACAATAGTAGGGTTGTAATTAAGTTTCATTTTAGGGGAGCAACTTTGATCCCCAAAAGGGAAAAGAAGTGGATACAACATTGGCTCTAAATTTGGATCTAAAATACTTATCCTTTCTGTTTTTTTTCATTGTTAGGACTTCTGAACATGCTTTTCTATGAGCATAAGCATTTTTTTGTTGTTCTTTATGTCTCAGATTTTCTGTCATATTTACTCTCTCTTTTCTGAACTGTTTTTGCTTCCCTTAAATGGGCCCTTTCTTCATCAGTTTTTATTCTATCTCTCTCATTTCGTCTCTTTTTTTGCATCAGATTGTTCTTCTAAATATAACTTTCTTTTAGGGGGCATGTTTTCTTAATTTTTTTAATATATATATATATATTGAAGCCATAGCAGTAGCAAAACCCAGACTTTTTTTTAAATATATATATATAAAACCAACAGGTGTAACAACACCCTTATTTGAATTTTAAAACAATATTTTATTTTTATAATTAGGCTACAAAAGTAGCAACACTGTATTTTAAATAAAGTGCTTTTGTATATATTTAAATTAATCTACAGGTCTCATTAAACCCTATTTGGATGATCTACCATCCTATGTATATAATTAATATACAGGTGAATTTGAATGGACTGCTGTCCTAAATATATTGAAAATATGTTATTAAGCTACAGGATATATAATAAAGCTACCAAAGTAGCAAAAATGTATTATGAAAATTGCTTTAATCTGTATATAAATATTTCTACAGGTTTAGTGACAGCCTTTTTTATGTTCAACTGTCCTATATATATAATAAATATACCAGTTTAGCCAAACCCTATTTGCCAAACTTATTGAAAAAAAAAATAATATATATATATATATATATATATATATATATATATATATATATATATATATATATATATATATAAAACCAACAGGTATAGTGACAACATTATCTGGATGGACTTTTGTCCTAAATATATGCAAAATATATTATATATAATAAGGTTACAGATGTAGCAACAATATTTATTTATGTTATAATGTTACAGATATAGCAACACTTTATTTAGCAACGCTGCTTTTATCTCTCTATATATAAATTTGTTGTAACACCTTTTTTTGAGGAACTGATTTCCTAAATATATTTATTAAATATATATGTAATCTAAAGTTATATTTGGAGAACCTATTTGGACAGACTACTGTCCTTAATGTAATATTTTTTTTGTAAATAATTATATAAATCTCTATGTCATATAAATTATCTACAGATGTGGCAACCCCCTATTTGCTATGCCTTTCTTATATTATTCTAAACTATAGTTGAATTTACAACTATTTTTGAAAAAACAAAACTTTAACCAAATTGTTTCCTTTTTTAATAAAAAATAGTATACGTTATAAATAAAGAGTATACTTTATATTAATATATATAAATTATTATATGTTGTATTAAACTGAGCTACTTATATAGCAAAAGACTATTTAAACAAAAAAATCAACTACTATAGCTTTTAAAAAAGCTTTATAACATTAATTAGCTTCTTTTATTAAGCTTTCTAAAAAGGTTATGAGGTGAAACGTCCAATCATTTTTTTTTTGTTGATTGCATCAGCCAATATGATTTTTTACCCTTTAATTCCTATTGGTTGATAGAATTCTATCAGCCAATCGGAATTCAAGGGACGCCATCTTGGATGACGTCCCTTAAAGGGAACATCCAGTGTACGGCTGGGACCGTATGAAGAGGATGCTCCGCGCTGGATGTCTTGAAGATGGACCCGCTCCGCGCTGGAAGGATGAATATAGAAGATGCCGTCTGGATGAAGTCTTCTGCCCGCCTGGATGATGACTTCTTACCGCTTGAATGAAGACTTCTCCCGGCTTCGTTGAGGACTTCTTTCCGCTTGGATGAAGACTTTTCCCGGCTTCGTTGAGGACTTCTTGCCACGTGAATTAGGACTTCGCCGGCTGGATGAGGATGGATGTCTGGTCTTCCAAAACTGTAAGTGGATCTTCGGGGGTTAGTGTTAGGTTTTATTAAGGGTTTATTGGGTGGGTTTTATTTTTGGCTTAGGGTTTGGGCAATGTAAAAGAGCTGAATGCCCTTTTAAGGGCAATGCCCATCCAAATGCTCTTTTCAGGGCAATGGGTAGCTTAGGTTTTTTAGATAGTATTTTATTTGGGGGGTTGGTTGTGTGGGTGGTGGGTTTTACTGTTCGGGATGTTTGTATTTTTATTTGCCAGGTAAAAGAGCTGATTTCTTTGGGGCAATGCCCCGCAAAAGACCCTTTTAAGGGCTATTGGCAGTTTAGTTTAGGCTAGGGGTTTTATTATTTTGGGGGCTTTTTTATTTTGATAGGGCTATTAGATTAGGAGTAATTAGTTTAAATATTTGATAATTTCTTTTTTATTTTGTGTAATTTAGTGTTTATTTTTTTTGTAATTTAGTTCATTGTATTTGATTAATGTAATTTATTTAATTTTAATGTAATGTTAGGTTTTACTGTAAGACATGTTAGGTTTTATTTTACAGGTAAATTTGTATTTATTTTAACTAGGTAGTTAGTAAATAGTTAATAACTATTTAATAACTAATCTACCTAGTTAAAATAAATACAAATTTACCTGTGAAATAAAAATAAAACCTAAGCTAGCTACAATATAACTATTAGTTATATTGTATCTAGCTTAGGTTTTATTTTACAGGTAAGTATTTATTTAGTTTTAAATATGAATGATTTAGGTATTAATTGTAATTTTGTTTTGGAATTATTTTAATTATGTTAAAGTTAGTGGGTGTTAGGGTTAGGGTTACGTTAGGGTTAGACTTAGGGTTAGGTTTAGGGGTTAATAACTTTAGTATAGTGGCGGCAACATTGGGGGCAGCAGATTAGGGGTTAATAAGTGTAGTTAGGTGGTGGCGATTTTGGGGGCAGCAGTTTAGGGTTTAATAACAGTAATGTAGGTTGCAGCGATGTTAGGGACAGCAGATTAGGGGTTAATAAGTGTATGTAGGTGGCGATGACATTGGGGCAGCAGATTAGGGGTTAATAATATTTAACTAGTGTTTGCGATGTGGGAGTGCGGCAGTTTATGGGGTTAATATGCTTATTATAGTGGCGGCAATGTCCGGAGTGGCAGATTAGGGGTTAATAATTTTATTTTAGTGTTTGCGATGCGGGAGGGCCTCATTTTAGGGGTTAATACTAGGTAGTTTCTGGGTGTTAGTGTACTTTGTAACACTTTAGTTATGAGTTTTATGGTACAGCTTTGTAACGTAAAACTCATAACTACTGACTTTCAGGTGGCGGTACAGATCTTGTAGTTATAGGCTGTACCGCTCACTTTTTGGCCTGCCAGGCAAACTCGTAATACTGGCGCTATGGAAGTCCCATTGAAAAAGGACTTTTTGAAAAGTGCGGTAGTTACGTTGCGTGGCGGCCAAAAAGGTGTGCGGTACAGCTATACGTACAACACTTGTAATACCAGCGGTAGTGAAAAAGATCCATAACGATGCTTTTTCACTCATAACGCACAACTCGTAATCTATCTGATAGTTATTAACCACTAAACCGCCAAACACAAAGATCGTAATGTATAATTTATAAATTAACTTCTAATCAGCTATTTAAATTAAATACAAATAAACTAATTAACATATTAAATATTAAACTGCGAATAACCCACAACGTAAAAATCTAATTTAAAGACTTAACCTATAAGCCGCCAAACCACACCCAGAATGCAAAGTATTTTTTCTAATAACTATCCCCCCTATCCTAACACCCCCCATCAATTAATTAAATTATAATTTTAAAATAATTAAAAACCTAAATTATTTTGAAAAATATCTAAAATTACAAAAACTAAAAAAATCCTAAAATTACAAAATATTAAAAAAAATCTAAGTTTACAAAAAATAAAAAGCTACGATTGCAGAAAATAAAAAAGCTAAGTTTACAGGGGAAAAAAACTGCATAATCCAAAATAAAAAAAAAATATTCCTAATCTAATACCCCTTTTTTTTTTTAAAAAGCCACCCCAAAATAAAATCCTATTCTAGTCTAAACTACCAATAGCCCTTAAAAGAGCCTTTTGTAGGGCATTGCCCTAAGTTAAAAAGCTCTTTTTCCTAAAAATATACTAAGCCCCCCTCTAACAGTAAAACCCCCCACCCACCAAACCTCCCAAAATAAAAAAAACCTAACACTAAAAAACCTAAACTACCCATTGCCCTGAAAAGGGCATTTGTAAGGGCATTGACCTTAAAAGGGCATTTAGCTCTTTTTTCACTGCCCTTAAAAGGGCATTCAGCTCTTTTTTAAAGTGCCCCAAAAAAGCCTTCGGTGGATTCTTTCACTACCCTGCCATTTTCGGAATCAGGTGAATTATTTTGGCCTCGCGCTGCCAACATTGAGGATGTGTGCGCAAGTCATCACAAACGCAATTATAGCATAGATATCCTTCATTCTCTTGCAGCATCGAACATAAGCTTTCTGTGTTTTCAGACTCCCATTGATTTCTATGGCATCCGCGGCCTCAAGGGTGGTGGTTTGAAAACTAGGTACGCTGAGTCGGAATAGATAAATTGGGAAAAGGGTCAAAAAGAGTCGAATGTGATTTTGAAACTTCTGTAATGATGCAAGCATCGATCTGCGTCAGATTGAGATCGTGGGAGTGTATATTTCGTCACACATTTCAGCATTTGACGATCTAGACACTTTGTTAACTGCGGCGGATCAATCTCGCATCAAATACGACGCGGAATTCCAGCGTATTATCAGTTGATGCTTTGATAAATATCCCCCTATGTCTAAACCATGAAAGTCACTTTTGTCTTTCATGCTCCTTTAATATAAAAGTACAGATTTTGAATATTATTTGTAGCTATAATTTATGTATACAGCCATATATTTTTTAATGTTTGAATACAATACAATCCCTGGCTTCCTGTATCATGTGACCACCATCAGCCAATCACAGACTAATTTACGCATATAGGGGCCTCTTTCCGTGCAAGCCTTCAGGCTCGCCGGAAACAGAAGTTATGAAGCAGCGGTCTAAAGTCCGTTGCTACATAATGTGTCCGCCTGCTCTGAGGCCGTGGACAAAATACGATCGGGTTGATTGACACCCCCTGCTAGCAGCCAATTGGCTGTGAATCTGCAGGGGGCGGCATTGCACCAGCAGTTCCCATACTACGCTGTCGGCATTTATCAATGTGCAGCGGACATGATACGCTACATCGTATCATGTCTGCTCGCACTATGATAAATCTACCCCATAATGTGAACTGGAAGTAATTTATGTGTGCTACCATATATTTATTATTGACCGGATAATATACATGGAACCATAAAGATTACAGCTCAAATCTGTCCTCGTCTGCTTTGAATGCTTTAATAATTAACCATCTCAAGGTCCAGATTTTAATTCCAAATTATATTATGGACACAAAAATGTAATTCAGTTCTATATAATAATAGAGACTACGGGGCCGATTTATCAATGTCTGTTCAACATGATACACTGTAGCGTATCATGTCCGACAGACATCACTGAATGCAATCAGCATACACTGTTGGCATTTAACATTGCACAAGCAGTTCTGGTGTACTGCTTGTGCAATGCCGCCCCCTGCAGATTGGCGGCCAATTAGCCACTAGCAGGGGGTGTCAATCAACCTGATCGTATAGGATTGAGCGGATTGGTGTCCGCAGCCTCAGAGGCAGCGGACCAGTTAAGGAGCAGCAGTCTTAAGACCGCCGCTTCATAACTGCTGTTTCCGGCGAGCCTGAAGGCTTATGCAGAAACAGGGGCATCAGGGGCCATTCTGCCCTTGATAAATCGGCCCCTACATGTGTAAAATTAACCAACATTTTCTTAACAAAAGCCAGAATCGATGGAACCAATCTCTCATGTTCTTTAAACAATTATTTAGACTGAAACAAGGGCGCAAACCATTATGGAAATTTCTGAAAGTTAATAAGTGTTATATAAAAATTGATTACTTTAAAGGGATATTAAATACAGCAAAAATGCATAATTAAAAGTGCAATAACACTTATTCTGAATTTCAAATAAGCAGTAAAAAAAATTCTGTCAAATTTATTTTTCCTCCATTATCATATAAAAGAATAAGTCCCTGCGCTCAAAAGCAAAATATTGAAGGATCTAAGAAATAAATAAGCTACAATGGCTCAAGAAATAAAAAGACAATATATCTTACATCTTATTATTAAATAACCACCAGTGGTTTGCAATTCTAAAAATTCTAAAAATGATATTGTTCTTAAGATAGTAGATAATGACTGGCTGATACTCTAGTAGAGCTATATTGGGAAGTTTTCCCTTAAAGGGCCATGATACCCACATTTTTTCTTTCATGATTTAGAAAGAGAATGCATTTTTAAACATCTTTCTAATTTACTTCTATTATCTAATTTGTTTTATTCTCTTGATATTCTTTGCTGATAAATAGTATTAACCCCTAATCTGCCTTCCCTAACATCGCCGCCACCTAACTTCAAGTATTAACCCCTAATCTGCCGACCGGATCTCGCCGCTACTCTAATAAATGTATTAACCCCTAAAGCTAAGTCTAACCCTAACACTAACACCCCCCTAAGTTAAATATAATTTAAATCTAACGAAATAAAATACATCTTATTAAATAAATTAATCCTATTTAAAGCTAAATACTTACCTGTAAAATAAACCCTAATATAGCTACAATATAACGAATAATTATATTGTAGCTATTTTAGGATTTATATTTATTTTACCGGCAACTTTGTATTTATTTTAACTAGGTACAATAGCTATTAAATAGTTAATAACTATTTAATAGCTACCCAGTTAAAATAATTTCAAAATTTTGCCTCGAGTTGAAAATTCTATCAGCCAATCGGAATCTAAGGGACGCCATCTTGGATGACGTCACTTAAAGGAACCTTCATTCGTCGGGTAGTCGTCTGAAGAAGAGGATGCTCCACATTGGATGTCTTGAAGATGGAGCCGCTCCACGTCAGATGGATGAAGATAGAAGATGCCGTCTGGATGAAGACTTCTGCCCGTCTGGAGGACCACGTCGCCCGGCTTGGATGAAGACTTCTCCCGGCTTCGTTGAGGATTTTGGCCCAGTTGGATGAAGACTTCTGCCGCTTCATTGAGGATGGATGTCCAGTCTTCAGAACTGTAAGTCGATCTTCAGGGGGTTAGTGTTAGGTTTTTTTAAGGGTGTATTGGGTGGGTTTTATTTTTTAGATTAGGGTTTGGGCCGCAAAAGAGCTAACTGCCCTTTTAAGGGCAATGCCTATCCAAATGCCCTTTTCAGGGCAATGGGGAGCTTAGGTTTTTTTAGATAGTATTTTATTTGGGGGGTTGGTTGTGTGGGTGGTGGGTTTTACTGTTGGGGGGGTTGTTTGTATTTTTTTTTACAGATAAAAGAGCTGATTACTTTGGGGCAATGCCCTGCAAAAGGCCCTTTTAAGGGCTATTGGTACTTTAGTTTAGGCTAGGGTTTTTTTATTTTGGGGGGGGGGCTTTTTTTATTTTGATAGGGATATTAGATTAGGTGTAATTAGTTTAAATATCTTGTAATTTTTTTATTATTTTCTGCAATTTAGTGTTTTGTTTTTTTTGTACTTTAGCTAATTTAATTTAATTTATTTAATTGTTGTTAATTTAGTTAATTTATTTAATTATAGTGTAGTGTTAGGTGTTATTGTAATTTAGGTTAGGTTTTATTTTACAGGTACTTTTGTATTTATTTTAACTAGGTAGTTATTAAAGAGTTAATAACTATTTAGTAACTATTCTACCTAGTTAAAATAAATACAAACTTGCTGTGAAATAAAAATAAACCCTAAAATAGCTACAATGTAACTATTAGTTATATTGTAGCTAGCTTAGGTTTTTTTTTATAGGTAAGTATTTAGTTTTAAATAGGAATTATTTAGGTAATGATAGGAATTTTTAGTTAGATTTATTTAAATTATATTTAAGTTAGGGGGTGTTAGGGTTAGACTTAGGTTTAGGGGTTAATACATTTAGTATAGTGGTGGCGACGTTGGGGGCGGGAGATTAGGGGTTAATAAATGTAGGTAGGTGGCGGCGATGTTAGGGATGGCAGATTAGGGGTTAATAATATTTAACTAATGTTTGCGAAGTGGGAGTGCGGCGGTTTAGGGGTTAATATGTTTATTATAGTGGCGGCGACGTTGGGGGCAGCAGATTAGGGGTTAATAAGTGTAGGTAGGTGGCGGGGACATTGGGGGCAGCAGATTAGGGGTTCATAAGTATAATGTAGGTGTCAGCGATGTCGGGACGGCAGATTAGGGGCTAATAAATTAGGGTGTTAGGCAGGGGTGTATTAAGGCATAGGCCAACAAGGCTGGTGCCTAGGGCAGCAGATTTTTAAGGGGCAGCAGAATTTTGAGTCCCTAGGGCCAGTCTACTGAACTCAGGGCCGGGTGGCAAAATCAACCAATTACTAATGACTTAAATGGCTGGCCCGGCTATTGCTATCCTATGGCAGTGGCGTCACTAGGGGGGGGCGGGCCGCACCCGGGTGACACCCACCAGGGGGTGACACCAAAAAAAAAAAATTTTTTTTTTTTTTTTTTTTTTTTTATTGAAATTAAAAGAAATACAATGTTGAGATGCATAGATTTTTTTTATTAGAGGGGCTGGCATTTGTGAACATTGGTGGGACTGGGGAAGATGTAGACAGCACAAAACCTAAATACGCCCCTGGTGTTAGGTGTAGACATAAATTTTATTTCCCCATAGGAATCAATTTTTGTTTTACGCTGCTTTTTTGCAGGTGTTATACTTTTTCTCAGCCGGCTCTCCTCGTTGATACCTATGGGGAAATAGTGCACGAGCACGTACGACCAGTTCACCGCTGACTTAAGCAGCGCTGGTATTGGAGTGCGGTAAGGAGCACAATTTTGCTCAACGCTCACTTCTTGTCTTTTAACTCATAATATTCCTAATCTAATACCCCTTTTTTTTTTTAAACAGTCACCCCAAAATAAAATCCTATTCTAATCTAAACTACCAATAGACCTTAAAAGGGCCTTTTGTAGGGCATTGCCCTAAGTTAAACAGCTCTTTTTCCTAAAAATATACTAAGCCCCCCTCTAACAGTAAAACCCCCCACCCACCAAACCTCCCAAAATAAAAAAAAACTAACACTAAAAAAACCTAAACTACCCATTGCCCTGAAAAGGGCATTTGTATGGGCATTGCCCTTAAAAGGGCATTTAGCTCTTTTTCACTGACCTTAAAAGGGCATTCAGCTCTTTTTTAAAGTGCCCCAAAAGAAACATCGGTGGGTTCTTTCACTACCCTGCCATTTTCGGAATCAGGTGAATTCTTTTGGCCTCGCGCTGCCAACATTGAGGATGTGTGCGCAACTGCCGACGGCGACAGACATTACAAACGCAATTATACTATAGATATGCTTCATTCTCTTGCAGCATTGGACATAAGTGCCGGAATAGATTAATTGGGAAAAGGGTCAAAAAGAGTCGAATGTGATTTCGAAACTTCTGTAATGGTGCAAGCATCGATCTGCTTCGGATTGAGATCGCGGGAGCGTATATTTCATCACACATTTCAACATTTGACGATCTTGATGCTTTGTTAACTACGGCGGATCAATCTCGCGTCAAATACGACGCGGGATTCCAGCGTATTATCAGTTGACGCTTTGATAAATATCACCCTATGTCTAAACCATGATAGTCACTTTTGTTTTCATGCTCCTTTAATATAAAAGTACAGATTTTGAATAAATATTATTTGTAGCTATAATTTATGTATACAGCCATATATTTTTTAATGATTGAATACAATACAATCCCTGGCTTCCTGTATCATGTGACCACCATCAGCCAATCACAGACTTTTTTACGCATATAGGGGCCAAATTATCAAGCTCCGAATGGAGATTGATGCTCCTCTTTTCGCGTGAGCCTTCAGGCTAGCCAGAAACAGAAGTTATGAAGCAGCAGGCTAAAGACCGCTGCTACATAACTTGGCCGCCTGTTTTGAGGCTATGGACAGAATACGATCGGGTTGATTGACACCCCCTGCTAGCGGCCAATTTGCCGCGAATCTGCAGGGGGCGACATTGCACCAGCAGTTCTCATACTATGCTGTTGGCATTTATCGATGTGCAGCGGACATGATACGCTACATCGTATCATGTCCGCTCGCACTATGATAAATCTACCCCATAATGTGAACTGGAAGTAATTTATGTGTGCTACCATATATTTATTATTAACCAGATAATACACATGGAACCAGAAATATTACAGCTCAAATCTGTCCTCGTCTGCTTTGAATGCTTTAATAATTAACCATCTCAAGGTCCAGATTTTAATTCCAAATTATATTATGGACACAAAAATGTAATTCAGTTCAATATAGAGAGACTACGGGGCCGATTTATCAATGTCTGTTAAACATGATACGCTGACAGACATCACTGAATGCCATCAGCATACACTGTTGGCATTTAACATTGCACAAGCAGTTCTGGTGTACTGCTTGTGCAATGCTGCCCCCTGCAGATTGGCGGCCAATTAGCCACTAGCAGGGGTGTCAATCAACCTGATCGTATAGGATTGAGCGGATTGGTGTCCGCAGCCTCAGAGGCAGTGGACCAGTTATGGAACAGCAGTCTTAAGACCGCCGCCTCATAACTGCTGTTTCCAGCGAGCCTGAAGGCTCATGCAGAAACAGGGGCACCAGGGCCATTCAGCCCTTGATAAATCGGCCCCTACATGTGTAAAATTATCCAACATTTTCTTAACAAAAGCCAGAATCGATGGAACCAAACTCTCATGTTCATTAAACAATTATTTAGACTGAAACAAGGGCGCAAACCATTATGGAAATTTCTGAAAGTTAATAAGTGTTATATAAAAATTGATTACTTTAAAGGGATATTAAATACAGCAAAAATGCATAATTAAAAGTGCAATAACACTTATTCTGAATTTCAAATAAGCAGTAAAAAAAATTCTATCAATTTATTTTTCCTTCATTATCATATAAAAGAATAAGTCCCTGCGCTCAAAAGCAAAATATTGAAGGATCTAAGAAATAAATAAGCTACAATGGCTCAAGAAATAAAAAGACAATATATCTTACATCTTATTATGAAATAACCACCAGTGGTTTGCAATTCTAAAAATTCTAAAAATGATATTGTTCTTAAGAAAGTAGATAATGACTGGCTGATACTCTAGTAGAGCTATATTGTGAAGTTTTCCCTTAAAGGGCCATGATACCCACATTTTTTCTTTCATGATTTAGAAAGAGAATGCATTTTTAAACATCTTTCTAATTTACTTCTATTATCTAATTTGTTTTATTCTCTTGATATTCTTTGCTGAAAAGCATATCTAGATATGCTCAGTAGCTGCTGATTGGTTGCTGCTCATAGAAGCCTCATGTGATTGGCTCACCCATGTGCATTGCTTTTTCTTCAAATAAGGATATCTAAAAAATGAAGCAAAATAAATAATAGAAGTAAATTGTAATGTTGTTTAAATTTGTATGTTCTATCTGAATCATGAAAGAAAGATTTTGGGTTTAGTGGCCCTTTAAGTCCCGGATAAGGCAAATATGGCAAAGGCAGGTGAAATGCAGAAAGTTTCACAAAGTAACGCTGGACAGTCTTCCCTGTTAGTTCTGTGTACTGATTAACCACGATCGCTACTTTTACAGGTAACGGCTCGAACAACCAAATAGATAGCAATGTCTTAATGTCTCCCAGCAGCTAGGTACAATTGTGGTTTAAAAATACCTATAAGCACAAATTGAAAAAGAATGATACTCTAGGATATTTAAAAAGAAACTTTTATGGATACTAATTATAAAACAGCCACTATATTCACAAACCTAAAAAGGATGCTCCAAACAAAGGAATGTACCCATGGGGAACATGCATTTCTTGCTCCAAAGTCTGGAAAATACACTCAATAAAATACAGATACGATCAAATTCATAACTTGACCACCTATTTTTCTTGTACTACTACAGGAGTAGTTTATATCCTTAAATGCCCATGTAATTTATTTTACGTTGGCATGACGACCAGACAGGTCATAATCAGAATATTAGAGCATTGCAGAAACATTCGCAATGCTAAAAAATATCTTGAAAAAAAACAAAATAATTACCAATGTAGCTAGTCATTTTTATTACAGACACAACAGCAATGATGCCACTTTAAAATTTGTTGTTATCCAACAAGCCTCTTTAGGTATAAGAGGTGGTAATCTGGAAAGAACCTTAGTACAAATGGAATGCAGATGGATTCATCTGCTTAACAGTGAAAAACCCCATGGTATGAATGATACCAATAATTATACAGTTTATTTATAAGATATTCCTACAGGCAGATAGCTCAGCATGCAAATGCACTGTGGCTGAGCTCTGTAGCAACCCGAAGGTTGCAGGTTCGATCCCTGGCAAGGTCCACTTAGCCTTTCATCCTTCCAAAATCGATAAAAATGAGCAGGGCCTTGAGACCCTTAGGGGTGATTAGTCATGCTTTACAAGTACTCAATACATACAATGACACTTCCACTATTTAATCAATTTTTATATATGCACTTTAACATCACAACAGGACACACTGAATTTTTTCTTGTTTGATTATTATTATTAAAATTACGATTTCTTATATGAGTAGCACCTTCTGCATCACTTTTTATTCCTTCTATTTAGCATATGTTTACATTTTGTTTATTACTTTAATTCACACCTTTTTACACTTTATGCTTTCTAATATAATAACCTTTAGAACATATCGCAACATTCAGTCATTAATTAATCTTTTTTTTTTTATCAGCTTATGCAGCGTTGACTTAGTAAAAATAATTTTCCAACTCAGATAACTATTATAGATCATATGTACATTTTATGCAGCTTTAGAATTACACGTAAAACATATCAGTCAATCGTAATTCTCATAACAAAGCGTAATTCCAATAACATTCCAAGTATGGCATAAATGATTGACATAATCTTTGCCCAATACTTGGTATTTTAAGGCAATCACAATCCACCTTATCCCACAGCTATAGAATGACAATGCAATCAAAACTCCCACATGATGAGCTTACCCAATAACGTTCGCAGCATCACATCTATGATGGATACATTTCATATCCAATAACAAGCCTTTACGTATCCGCAATTCAGCCTATCCAGTGTCAAGGGAGAGTTTGCATCAGTAATATATTCTTAGATTTCGCAGCCCTGCGCGCCCCTCTGAGGAAGCGCAAGTAAAATGCGACCGCGTCAGGGGACCTCCGTTTATTTTTAATTTGCTCTTTACTGGTTGATAATATAATTTAATGGGGGGTAGTTATCAAGCCGTCTACTTTTCTGGCTTCGCCGGCCCAATACGTCCGCCTAAGCTCGCCTACCTTCGCCGCCGCGGACCTTGAATACGTTCGCCTAAGTTATCAAATAAAGCTGTCAAAAAGCCGCGGGGCGATGAGCAGCGGACTGTGACAGTTATCACTCATCCGATCTCGCTGCCCTTCGGCTTTTTCCCAGCTTTATTGCTAGCCTGTCACTAAGCACTCACACTAAACTACACTGTTCTACCCCCTATACCAGCGCCCCCGGAGGCCCCCGCAACTAAATAAAGTTACTAACCCCTAAACTGCCGCTCCTAGACCCTGCCGCAAGTCTTATAAATGTATTAACCCCTAAACCGCCGCTCCCAGACACCGCTGCCACCTACATTATACCTAGTAACCCCTATCCTGCCCCCCCTATACCGTCGCCCTCTATTATAAAATTATTAACCCCTATCCTGCTGATCCCGCACCTCTCCGCAACTAAATAAATAGTTTAACCCCTAAACCGCCGCTCCATGAACCCGCCGCAACCTATATTAAACCTATTAACCCCTATCCTGCCCCCCCTACACCGTCGCCACCTATAATAAATGTATTAACCCCTATCCTGCCCCCCACTACGCCGCCGCCACTGTAATAAAATGATTAACCCCTAAACCTAAGTCTAACCCTAACCATAACGCCCCCCTAACTTAAATATTAATTAAATAAATCTAAATAAATTAACTCTTATTAACTAAATGAATCCTATTTAAAACTAAATACTTACTTATAAAATAAACCCTAATATAGCTACAATATAAATAATAATTATATTCTAGCTATCTTAGGATTTATTTTTATTTTACAGGTACCTTTCAATTTATTTTAACCATGTACAATAGCTATTAAATAGTTATTAACTATTTAATAGCTTACCTAGCTAAAATAAAGAGAAATGTACCTGTGAAATAAATCCTAACCTAAGTTACAATTACACCTAACACTACACTATACTTTAATAAATTATTCCTATTTAAAAATAAATACTTACCTGTAAAATAAACCCTAAGATAGCTACAATGTAATTAATAATTATATTATAGCTATCTTAGGATTTATATTTATTTTACAGGTAACTTTGTATTTATTTTAGCTAGTTAGAATAGTTATTAAATAGTTATTAACTATTTAATAACTACCTAGCTAAAAGAAATACAAAATTACCTGTAAAATAAATCCTAACTTAAGTTACAATTAAACCTAATACTACACTATCATTAAATTAATTAAATAAACTACCTACAAATAACTACAATTAAATACAATTACATAAACTAACTAAAGTACAAAAAATAAAAAAAGCTAAGTTACAAAAAATAAAAAATTTTAAAAAAAAATTAAGTTACAAACATGTTAAAAATATTACAACAATTTTAAGCTACTTACACCTAATCTAAGCCCCCTAATAAAATAACAAACCCCCCCAAAATAAAAAAAATCCCTACCCTATTCTAAATTAAATACATTTCAAAGCTCTTTTACCTTACCAGCCCTTAAAAGGGCCATTTGTGGGGGCATGCCCCAAAAAGTTCAGCTCTTTTGCCTGTAAAAGAAAAATACAACCCCCCCAACATTAAAACCCACCACCCACATACCCCTAATCTAACCCAAACCCCCCTTACAAAAACCTAACACTAATCCCCTGAAGATCATCCTACCTTGAGTCGTCTTCACTCAGCCGAGCCACCGATGGAACTGAAGAGGACATCCGGAGCGGAAGAAGTTAATCCTCCAAGCGGCGCTGAAGAAATCTTCCATCCGATGAAGTCATCATCCAGGCGGCGCTGAAGAAGTCTTCGATCCAGCCGATGTCATCTTCAAAGAGGCGCTGAAGAGGTCTTCTATCCGGGCGCGGAACCACCTTCTTCACCGACGGACTACGACGAATGACGGCTCCTTTAAGGGACGTCATCCAAGATGGCGTCCCCTCAATTCCGATTGGCTGATAGGATTCTAACAGCCAATCGGAATTAAGGTAGGAAAATCTGATTGGCTGATGGAATCAGCCAATCAGATTCAAGTTCAATCCGATTGGCTGATCCAATCAGCCAATCAGATTGAGCTCGCATTCTATTGGCTGATCGGAACAGCCAATAGAATGCGAGCTCAATCTGATTGGCTGATTCCATCAGCCAATCAGATTTTTCCTACCTTAATTCCGATTGGCTGATAGAATCCTATCAGCCAATCGGAATTGAGGGGACGCCATCTTGGATGACGTCCCTTAAAGGAGCCGTCATTCGTCGTAGTCCGTCGGTGAAGAAGGTGGTTCCGCGTCGGCGGAAGGAAGATTCAAGACCCGGCTTGGAAGATGACTTCTGTATTTCTTTTAGCTAGGTAGTTATTAAATAGTTAATAACTATTTAATAACTATTCTAACTAGCTAAAATAAATACAAAGTTACCTGTAAAATAAATATAAATCCTAAGATAGCTATAATATAATTATTAATTATATTGTAGCTATCTTAGGGTTTATTTTACAGGTAAGTATTTATTTTTAAATAGGAATAATTTATTAAAGTATAGTGTAGTGTTAGGTGTAATTGTAACTTAGGTTAGGATTTATTTCACAGGTACATTTCTCTTTATTTTAGCTAGGTAAGCTATTAAATAGTTAATAACTATTTAATAGTTATTGTACATGGTTAAAATAAATTGAAAGTTACCTGTAAAATAAATATAAATCCTAAGATAGCTAGAATATAATTATTATTTATATTGTAGCTATATTAGGGTTTATTTTAAAGGTAAGTATTTAGTTTTAAATAGGATTCATTTAGTTAATAAGAGTTAATTTATTTAGATTTATTTAATTAATATTTAAGTTAGGGGGGCGTTAGGGTTAGACTTAGGTTTAGGGGTTAATAATTTTATTACAGTGGCAGCGGCGTAGTGGGGGGCAGGATAGGGGTTAATAAATTTATTATAGGTGGCGACGGTGTAGGGGGGGCAGGATAGGGGTTAATAAATTTATTATAGGTGGCGACGGTGTAGGGGGGGCAGATTAGGGGTTAATAAATTTATTATAGGTGGCGACGGTGTAGGGGGGCAGGATAGGGGTTAATACATTTAATATAGGTTGCGGCGGGTTCAGGGAGCGGCGGTTTAGGGGTTAATACATTTATTATAGTTGCGGTGGGCTCCGGGAGCGGCGGTTTAGGGGTTAATATGTATAGAGTAGCTTGCGGTGGGCTCCGGGAGCGGCGGTTTAGGTGGGAATAACTTTATTTAGTTGCGGCGGTGTAGGGGGGGTCAGATTAGTGGTGTTTAGACTCGGGGTACATGTTAGGGTGTTAGGTGTAGACAGCTCCCATAGAAATCAATGGGATGTCTGTCAGCAGCGAACTTGTACTTTCGCTATGGTCAGACTCCCATTGATTCCTATGGGATCCGCCGCCTCCAGGCTGGCGCTTTGAAAACCAGGTACGCTGGGCCGTAAAAGTGCCGAGCGTACCTGCTAGTTTTTTGATAGCTAGCAAAAGTAGTGAGAATGTGCCGCACTTGTGTGCGGAACATCTGGAGTGACGTAAGAATCGATCTGTGTCGGACTGAGTCCGGCGGATCGATGCTTACGTCACAAAATTCTACTTTTGCCGGTCTCGAGCCTTTGATAACTAAGGCGAATCAGCCTCGCCACAAATACGCTGCGGAATTCCAGCGTATTTGAGGTTGACGGCTTGATAACTAGGCCCCATTGTATTCAACTCTATATTCTGATAACTTATACTGCCGCATTTCTGGCACAAAGCCAAGGCGGTAGTTAGATTTTATAGTGTAACTGGTAGGTTCACTGCTAGTAATACTTGAATGTAGCCTCAATTCAAACTGGAAGATTATCTGTAGCCTCAGTAGCACTCTTGGGGCTTCAGCAATATTGCAGCCTTATTGCGACTTGGTTTAGCTGGAAAAGTTTAAAGCGTAAAAGGGATAAATAGCAGTGATTTATATGCGTATGTAACGCCTGCATAGTATTACTTGATTATATGTTGGTATATACACATGAACTACCAAAAAGAGAAAAATTTGCTAAACACCTTAAATATAAAAAATTAAACTTTATTAAACTTTGCTTAAAAATACAATAACATTGAGAGAAGGGATAAAGACCCCTGTGAACAGACTAAAGCGTTTCGGCTAGGAGAGCCGTACTCATAGTCCTAGAATATATAATACAGATGAGAGCCTTGGATATACCTATCTTGGGAACCTTGGATATACCTATTTCAAAAACAATTTGAAGTTCCCTTTTAAATCATAAGATCTTTTGATTGGCTGCAAAACTGACCGGAACAATATAAAAGGGCAAAGCAGGTGCACTAAAAGCATCTTGATAAAGGCCTTGCATGGCTGAAACGCATAGATGTGTACATTTTAATAAAAAAAAGTTACTAGTGCTTAAAAGTCTGTTTTTGTAAGAAATCCTCATGTGGAGGAGGTGCAGACCCTTTAAATATTATGATGAAAATATATAGAAAGAAAGAAAGAGTGAAAAACATCCTCTAGGGTGTCACTCACTTAGTGACAGGGAATTCAGCACACTTTAGAAACCAAAACATGGTTACATTAATTAGCTCATCAATGCACACAGACACATCTTGTCTAGATAAATATATCATACATAATTTATTAAAAATAAAATTCAATATGAAACACACACAAAGTATCCAGTCAAAGAAAACTATTGGATATATCCAATTTGGATGTAAGGGGAAAGTTTGTGATTTGAACATAGAGCTTAAAGCATGCATGCAAATGTGAATAGGCTGATCAGCATAACAAGCTAATATAGAAGTTCATCTATGCATAGAATATCATATATAGCTTGATCCGAGCAATCTTGATTTAAAGCACACTGCAGTTGAAGTTGAAAAGAACAAACAGTCCCACAATACTTATATGCAGCTGTGAGAGACTTACATGTGTGCCTGCCAACAGCAGATGGTGAGAGTTCATATGGTTACACTCCTATGTATTTGCAGCAGAGATCGTTACATATTTTCAAAGTGCAACAAAATTACCTTGACTTCCCTTCAGGTCTGTATATATATTATGGCTCAATTCTGCCTTCCTTTTAGCCTTCAAGGGGACATTTTCAACATTTAAAGGCAACAGCCGCGTCTCTTACTCAAATACCACTGCAGGGTGTTCATTTTCTCGTAAAGCGCTGTATTATGTTCACAGCGTTTTTCTCTTTGCAGCACAAATGCAGAGGCCTTAACCGCACTCAAAGTTTGCTGCTGGGCTGCTGGATAATTTGTTTACCACTTCGCACACAGCGCATACAAAAACTGCTGTTTTTTCTTAGACAAGGTTCTGTGAGTGATCCATTAATTGCCCATAATCCTTAGCGTGAAAGTACTGGGCTTCATCAGGACTACTGATTGCTTAGAGCACATCTCCTTTATTTGGCATGCTCCACCTCTTTTTTGTTACGTATATATGGAAATAGAATGTAACAATTGGACACATCAAATACATTCTAAAACAAACTCAAATAGCGTCCCTCTCTGTATGATATATATTAAATATAGAACAATGGCGCTTTCCAATATGGGTTTGAAATTCAAAAGCTAAATATAAATCCAAACATGGACAAATATATGACATTTATCTAACACTTATACAAGGTTTAAATACTAAACCAATCTTATATTCGTTCTAAATATATTTATATGTGTGAGAAACTTTGAAACATAATTTTTTAAAATGCATACCATCTAACTTTTTATCTCTACTCAAAGGAAGACTTGCAGCCCATATAACAAATTAATACTAAACAAGCTACGAAGTATTCACAAAACTTATTTGGTACTTATGTATTGAATTTTAGACAAAAACTCAAACAGTCCATTTAAATATGTATAGCTTCATTTCAATAACTCTTTTTAAAGTACATAAATATCTTACGCAAATATGTTGTAATTGGAGGTGCAGTATTTCAAAGGGGACAGCAGGAAGAGAAGGGGTTCAGAGGAAACTCGCAAACTCAAGTTTCTCATTTAACCCATACGGAGAAAGGGTTCTTAAAGTGAACATCCATCTTGACTCCTTTTGGAGTAAGCACTTGTCCTGATCCCCTCCTCTTCCTGAGATAATACCCTTATCGATCCCTATAAACTGCAAACAGTCAGTTTTTGATTCATGAAAATCAAGAAAGTGTCTCGCAACACTGGTGTCTGTTTGAGAGTATATCATCACAATGTTCTTTGAGTCTGTCTTTGATCTGTCTCTTAGTTCTCCCTACGTAAAATCTAGGGAAAGAACAGGAGAGTAAATACACAACCCCAAAAGTATCACAATTTATGAAATGTCTAATGTTAAACATTTTTCCTCCAGTGCAAAATGTTTTAGATCTTCTCATAAAGGGACAATACACACATTTCCCACAAGGAAAATTTCCTATTGTTTTATGTGCAGATAACCAATTCTCTGCTTTATTAGATTCCACATAATTACTGCTTACCAGCAAATCTTTCAAACTTGGTGCCCTTCTTGGTGTCAAACTGGGAGAATCTCCAACCACCCTTCTAATACCATCATCCATGGCCAAATAATGCCAATTCTTCTTTAGGATGGCATGGAGATTGTCCCATTGGCAGTTGTATTTAGTAATATACCTAATTCTATTTGTCTCATTATTTGCTTTTGTTCAATATAATAGATCTTCTCAATTCTTTTTCCTTGCTCTTGCCCTGCCTCTTTTTTTAGAGTAAACTCTTTTTAAAAACCTTTTTTCCATTAGATCAGCATGCTGTTCATATTTGTTTCTTGAGGAACAATTTCTTCTTAAGCGAAGAAATTGTCCTGTCGGAATCCCATTTATGGTCGATTTTGGATGAGCACTTGTTGCCTCAAGTAGGCTATTTGTGGCCATAGCTTTTCTGTAGTTTTCTGTATAAATCTTTGAGCCAATCTTTGTTATTTTGATATCAAGGAAACTTAGGCCTAGATTTGGAGTTCGGCGGTAGCCGTCAAAACCAGCGTTAGAGGCTCCTAACGCTGGTTTTGGCCGCCCGCTGGTATTTGGAGTCATTGATTAAAGGGTCTAACGCTCACTTTTCAGCCGCGACTTTTCCATACCGCAGATCCCCCTACGCCATTTGCGTATCCTATGTTTTCAATGGGATCTTTCTAACGCTGGTATTTAGAGTCGTTTCTGAAGTGAGCGTTAGAGCTCTAACGACAAAACTCCAGCCGCCTGAAAATAGCAGGAGTTAAGAGCTTTCTGGCTAACGCCGGTTCATAAAGCTCTTAACTACTGTACCCTAAAGTACACTAACACCCATAAACTACCTATGTACCCCTAAACCGAGCTCCCCCCACATCGCCGCCACTCGATTAAAATTTTTAACCCCTAATCTGCCGACCACCACCTACGTTATACTTATGTACCCCTAATCTGCTGCCCCTAACCCCGCCGACCCCTGTATTACATTTATTAACCCCTAACCTGCCCCCCACAACGTCGCCGCCAGCTACTTAAAATAATTAACCCCTAATCTTCCGACCGCAAAGCGCCGCCACCTACGTTATCCCTATGTACCCCTAATCTGCTACCCCTAACACCGCCGACCCCTATATTATATTTATTAACCCCTAATCTGCCCCCCTCAATGTTGCCGACACCTGCCTACACTTATTAACCCCTAATCTGCCGAGCGGACCTGAGCGCTACTATAATAAAGTTATTAACCCCTAATCCGCCTCACTAACCCTATCATAAATAGTATTAACCCCTAATCTGCCCTCCCTAACATCGCCGACACCTACCTTCAATTATTAACCCCTAATCTGCCGAGCGGAGCTCACCGCTATTCTAATAAATGTATTAACCCCTAAAGCTAAGTCTAACCCTAACACTAACACCCCCCTAACTTAAATATAATTTACATCTAACAAAATAAATTAACTCTTATTAAATAAATGATTCCTATTTAAAGCTAAATACTTACCTGTAAAATAAATCCTAATATAGCTACAATATAAATTATAATTATATTATAGCTATTTTAGGATTAATATTTATTTTACAGGCAACTTTGTAATTATTTTAACCAGGTACAATAGCTATTAAATAGTTAAGAACTATTTAATTGTTACCTAGTTAAAATAATAACAAAATTACCTGTAAAATAAATCCTAACCTAAGATATAATTAAACCTAACACTACCCTATCAATAAAATAATTAAATAAACTACCTACAATTACCTACAATTAACCTAACACTACACTATCAATAAATTAATTAAACACAATTCCTACAAATAAATACAATTAAATAAACTAGCTAAAGTACAAAAAATAAAAAAGAACTAAGTTACAAAAAATAAAAAAATATTTACAAACATAAGAAAAATATTACAACAATTTTAAACTAATTACACCTACTCTAAGCCCCCTAATAAAATAACAAAGCCCCCCAAAATAAAAAATTCCCTACCCTATTCTAAATTAAAAAAGTTACAAGCTCTTTTACCTTACCAGCCCTGAACAGGGCCCTTTGCGGGGCATGCCCCAAGAATTTCAGCTCTTTTGCCTGTAAAAGAATAAATACAATACCCCCCCAACATTACAACCCACCACCCACATACCACTAATCTAACCCAAACCCCCCTTAAATAAACCTAACACTAAGCCCCTGAAGATCTTCCTACCTTGTCTTCACCATCCAGGTATCACCGATCCGTCCTGGCTCCAACATCTTCATCCAACCCAAGCGGGGGTTGGCGATCCATCATCCGGTGCTGAAGAGGTCCAGAAGAGGCTCCAAAGTCTTCCTCCTATCCGGCAAGAAGAGGACATCCGGACCGGCAAACATCTTCTCCAAGCGGCATCTTCGATCTTCTTCCATCCGGTGCGGAGCGGGTCCATCTTGAAGCAGGCGACGCGGATCCATCCTCTTCTTCCGTTGTCTCCCGACTAATGACGGTTCCTTTAAGGAACGTCATCCAAGATGGCGTCCCTCGAATTCCGATTGGCTGATAGGATTCTATCAGCCAATCGGAATTAAGGTAGGAATTTTCTGATTGGCTGATGGAATCAGCCAATCAGAATCAAGTTCAATCCGATTGGCTGATCCAATCAGCCAATCAGATTGAGCTCGCATTCTATTGGCTGATCGGAACAGCCAATAGAATGCGAGCTCAATCTGATTGGCTGATTGGATCAGCCAATCGGATTGAACTAGATTCTGATTGGCTGATTCCATCAGCCAATCAGAAAATTCCTACCTTAATTCCGATTGGCTGATAGAATCCTATCAGCCAATCGGAATTCGAGGGACGCCATCTTGGATGACGTCCCTTAAAGGAACAGTCATTCGTCGTTCAGTCGTCGGTCCGGATGGATGTTCCGCGCTGGAGGTCTTCAGGATCCTGCCGCTTCGCTCCGGATGGAAGACCATAGAAGATGCCGCCTGGATGATGACTTCAATCGGATGGAAGATCCTCTTCTGCCCCGCTTGGATGAAGACTTTGACCGGATCATGGACCTCTTCAGCCCCCCGCTTGGGCTTGGATCAGGACATCGGAGGAGCTCTTCAGGACGGATCGGTGAACCTGGATGGTGAAGACAAGGTAGGAAGATCTTCAGGGGCTTAGTGTTAGGTTTATTTAAGGGGGGGTTGGGTTAGATTAGGGGTATGTGGGTGGTGGGTTGTAATGTTGGGGGGGGGGTATTGTATTTATTCTTTTACAGGCAAAAGAGCTGAAATTCTTGGGGCATGCCCCGCAAAGGGCCCTGTTCAGGGCTGGTAAGGTAAAAGAGCTTGTAACTTTTTTTATTTAGAATAGGGTAGGGAATTTTTTATTTTGGGGGTCTTTGTTATTTTATTAGGGGGCTTAGAGTAGGTGTAATTAGTTTAAAATTGTTGTAATATTTTTCTTATGTTTGTAAATATTTTTTTATTTTTTGTAACTTAGTTCTTTTTTATTTTTTGTACTTTAGCTAGTTTATTTAATTGTATTTATTTGTAGGAATTGTGTTTAATTAATTTATTGATAGTGTAGTGTTAGGTTAATTGTAGGTAATTGTAGGTAGTTTATTTAATTATTTTATTGATAGGGTAGTGTTAGGTTTAATTATATCTTAGGTTAGGATTTATTTTACAGGTAAATTTTTTATTATTTTAACTAGGTAACTATTAAATAGTTCTTAACTATTTAATAGCTATTGTACCTGGTTAAAATAATTTCAAAGTTGCCTGTAAAATAAATATTAATCCTAAAATAGCTATAATATAATTAGAATTTATATTGTAGCTATATTAGGATTTATTTTACAGGTAAGTATTTAGCTTTAAATAGGAATCATTTATTTAATAAGAGTTCATTTATTTCGTTAGATGTAAATTATATTTAATTTAGGGGGGTGTTAGTGTTAGGGTTAGACTTAGCTTTAGGGGTTAATACATTTATTAGAATAGCGGTGAGCTCCGGTCGTCAGATTAGGGGTTAATAATTGAAGTTAGGTGTCGGCGATGTTAGGGAGGGCAGATTAGGGGTTAATACTATTTATGATAGGGTTAGTGAGGCGGATTAGGGGTTAATAACTTTATTATAGTAGCGCTCAGGTCCGGTCGGCAGATTAGGGGTTAATAAGTGTAGGCAGGTGTCGGCGACGTTGTGGGGGGCAGATTAGGGGTTAATAAATATAACATAGGGGTCGGCGGTGTTAGGGGCAGCAGATTAGGGGTACATAGGGATAACGTAGGTTGCGGCGGTTTACGGAGCGGCAGATTAGGGTTTAAAAAAAAAATGCAGGGGTCAGCGATAGCGGGGGCGGCAGATTAAGGGTTAATAAGTGTAAGGTTAGGGTGTTTAGACTCGGGGTACATGTTAGAGTGTTAGGTGCAGACGTAGGAAGTGTTTCCCCATAGGAAACAATGGGGCTGCGTTAGGAGCTGAACGCTGCTTTTTTGCAGGTGTTAGGTTTTTTTCAGCTCAAACAGTTCCATTGTTTCCTATGGGAGAATCATGCACGAGCACGTTTTTGAGGCTGGCCGCGTCCGTAAGCAACTCTGGTATCGAGAGTTGCATTTGCGGTACAAATGCTCTACGCTCCTTTTTTGGAGCCTAACGCAGCATTTGTTTGAACTCTCGATACCAGAGTTAAATTTATGGTGCGGCCAGAAAAAAGCCCGCGGAGCGTTAACAGCCCTTTTACCGCCAAACTCCAAATCTAGGCCTTAGTTCTTTTTCATTGGCTTCAAATGTGAGAAAAATTTTACGATCATTTACATTAAGAATATTTATAAATTATTTTAATGGACCATTCCAAAAAATGAGGATATCGTCCACATACCTGATCCAAAGATCAATGTATTTTTCAACAAAGTCTCCATGTCTGTCAAATACTTCTTCCATTTCCCATGCTCCAAGATGAAGACATGCATAAGTGGTTGCACAAACTGCCCCCATTGCCGTTCCTTTTAACTGGCGATATAATTGTTTGTCAAACATAAAGACGTTGTTTTGTAAAATGAATCTTAGAAGGCTGATGGCAAATTTGGTATGTTTCTCATACTCAACACCACGGGATTCAAGGAAATGGCTGGCTGCCCTCAATCCCACTTAATGCGGGATGGAGGCATACAGACATTCCACGTCCAAAGAAACCAGTATAGTATCATCAGAAATCACTATACCATCAAGTTTCTTAAGGAGATCTAGTGTGTCTTTAACATAAGATGGGTGGGAGGACAGAAAAGGTCTTAAAAATTCATCCACATAAAGCCCTATTTTTTCCGTCAAACTTCCTATTCCGGAAACGACTTCTATATTAGCTTGTTATGCTGATCAGCCTATTCACATTTGCATGCATGCTTTAAGCTCTACGTTGAAATCACAAACTTTCCACTTACATCCAAATTGGATATATCCAATAGTTTTCTTTGACTGGATACTTTGTGTGTGTTTCATATTGAATTTTATTTTTAAGAAATTATTTATGATATATTTATCTAGACAAGTTGTGTCTGTGTGCATTGATGAGCTAATTAATTTAACCATGTTTTGGTTATAAAAAAAATATTTCTAAAGTGTGCTTAATTATTATTTTTTTTTATTATTATTATTATACTTTATTTATGAAGCGCCATCATATTCCGCAGCGCTGTCCATGGATACAGATCATTTAAATAAAACAATAGTATAAAACTTCTAAGACTAAGAGACAGGACAGAATTTACAAACACATACAGGAGGAATCGAGGGCCCTATTCCCGTGGGAACTTACAATCTAGAAGGATAGGAGGTTGAGAAACAGGAGGTGAGGACTGCAAGATTGAGAAAGATGTTAATGAGGAGGGAAATGTTGTTAGGCAAAAGGAATATTATTGAGTTGAGTGGTAGGCTTCTCTGAACAGAAAAGTCTTCAGAGAGCATTTAAAGGAAGAAAGATTTGGGCAAAGCCTGACAGCACAAGGGAGAGTGTTCCAGAGGGTAGGTGCTGCATGACAGAAGTCCTGCAGTCTAGCATGAGAGGAGGTAATAGTCGCAGAAGCAAGGAGCAGGTCATTGTTGAATCTTAGTGGGCGGGCTGGAGTATACTTGTTGATTAGAGATGATAGGTAGAAGGGAGCGGAGTTGGTGAGCGCTTTGTATGCAAGGGTGAGAATTTTGAATTTAATTCTGCTGTGTATGGGGAGCCAACGAAGGAAGTCGCAGAGAGGTGCAGCAGATACAGAGTGACGGGAAAGGTGGATCAGCCTGGCAGAGGCATTTAGGATGGATTGAAGAGGGGAGAGGCGGGAAAGAGGAAGGCCAGTAAGTAGGTTATTGCAGTAGTCAAGTCAGGAAATAACAAGGGAGGGGATTATTTGCTTTGTGGTGTTAGCGCACAGAAAAGGTTGAATCTTGGAAATGTTGCGTAGATGGTTGTGGCAGGATATAGAAAGCGATTGGATATGGGGGGTGAAGGATAGATTTGAGTCAAGTTTAACTCCGAGGCAGCGGACTTGGGGCGATGGGGAAATGGTGATGCCATCAACAGGGATAGAGAAGTCACAGGTCAGCGTAGAGCTTGAGGGGGGGATAAGAAGGAGCTCAGTCTTGGACATGTTTATCTTTAGGTGGTGAGAGGCCATCCAGGAAGAAATACCATATAAGCAGTTGCTGACATGAAAAAGGACAGAGGGAGAGAGAGCAGGGGTGGAGAGGTAGATCTGGGTGTCATCAGCATAGAGGTGATATTTGAAGCCATTCCCTGTTTCTAAGTGAGTGACATCCTAGAGGATGTTTTTCACTCTTTCTTTCTTTCTTTCTTTATATTTTCAGCATAGATGTGTACTACTTGAAAGCACTGCCTTGTGAAAAAGAGTTTGGAAACAGAGCGCTCTGAAAACTTAACTAGGAAACTGAACTTCTATGTGTGACTGATTCAAATCTAACCACAATTGAAACTGCTCAGAACAACTACACTGCTATTGGAAGCTGCAAGTCACGTGATCGTCATTGACCAGAGAGGAGGAAAAATCCCTGGATGACAGCACGCTAGGCTAGAGAGGTACATCGTTAGGTAGCCAGATTGCAAGGTAATCGGCTATTTTAAACCACAATTGTACCTAGCTGCTGGGAGAAATTATGACATTGCTATCTATTTGGTTGTTTGAGCCGCAAAAAAAGTAGCGATCGTGGTTAATCAGTACACAGAACTAACAGGGAAGACTACCCAGCATTCCTTTGTGAAACTTTCCACATTTCACCTGCCTTTGCCATATTTGCCTTATCCGGGACTTAAGGGAAAACTTCACAATATAGCTCTACTAGAGTATCAGCCAGTCATTATCTACTATCTTAAGAACAATATAATTTTTAGAATCTTTAGAATTGCAAACCACCGGTGGTTATTTAATAATAAGATGTATCAATTGTGTTAATAAATTGTATTTATTGTATCAATTGCTAGTTGTTTAGTTTTTACGTATTTCAAAGATATATTGTCATTTTTATTTCTTGAGCCATTGTAGCTTATTTATTTCTTAGATCCTTCAATATTTTGCTTTTGAGTGCAGGGACTTATTCTTTTATATTGTCTATTACCTTTAAACGCTTCCAGAGGGCGTTTTCTTTTTGTCCCCTGCTTGTAATATTGCACTTATAGATTTAGAGCAAACCCTTTTTTGTTTCACTTTTAGCCCCCATTATCATGTGACATAAAACACCTTGCAAATACAAGACTTTTTTTAAATTTTATTGCAAATAATCAACAGAATGTGAAAGCTTTAAGAATTCACTAATAACTTCAGCTAGATTACGAGTTTTGCGGTATGAGTGAAAAAGCAGCGCTAAGGCTCTTTTTCACTACCGCTGGTATTAACAGTCTTGCAGGTTTAGGGGCACCGCACACTATTTTGGCCGTAACACAACATAACTAACGCAGCTTTCAAAAAGTCCTTTTTCAATGGGACTTCCTTTGCGCCAGTCTGCCTGGGAGACAAAAAAGTGAGCGGTACAGCCTAAAACTTCAAGATCCATAACGTAAACTGAAAGTCAGTAGTTATGAGTGTTACGCTACAAAGCTGTAACATAAAACTCATAACTAAAGTGCTAAAAAGTACACTAACACCCATAAACTACCTATTAACCCCTAAACTGAGGTCCTCCTGCATCACAAACACTAAAATAAAATTATTAAGCCCTAATCTGCCGCTCCGGACATCACCGCCACTATAATAAACATATTAACTCCTAAAGCGCCACACTCCCACATCATAAACACTAGTTAAATATTATTAACCCCTAATCTGCCGCCCCTAACATCGCCGCCACCTACCTACATTTATTAATCCCTAATCTGCTGCCCCCAACGTCGCCGCCACTATACTAAATTTATTAACCCCTAAACCTAACCCTAACACCCACTAACTTTAATGTAATTAAAATAAATCTAAATAAAACTTACTATTAATAACTAAATAATTCCTATTTAAAACTAAATACTTACCTGTAAAATAAACTCTAAGCTAGCTACAATATAACTAATAGTTACATTGTACCTAGCTTAGGTTTTATTTTTATTTCACAGGCAAGTTTGTATTTATTTTAACTAGGTAGAATAGTTACTAAATAGTTATTAACTACTTAGCTAAAATGAATACAAATTTACCTGTAAAATAAAACATAACTTGTCTTACACTAACACCTAACCTTACATTACAATTAAATCAAATACATAAATTAAGAACAATTAACTAAATTACAAAAAAACAAACACTAAATTACACAAAATAAAAAAAGAAATTATCAGATATTTAAACTAATTACACCTAATCTAATAACCCTATCAAAATAAAAATGCCCCCCAAAATAAAAAATACCCTAGCCAAAACTAAACTTCCAATAGCCCTTAAAAGGGCCTTTTGCAGGGCATTGTCCCAAAGAAATCAGCTCTTTTACCTGTAAAAAAAATACAAACAACCCCCCAACAGTAAAACCCACCACCCACAAAACCAACCCCCCAAATAAAATCCTAACTAAAAAACCTAAGCTCCCCATTGCCCTGAAAAGGGAATTTGGATGGGCATTGCCTTTAAAAGGGCATTTAGCTCTTTTTCCGCCCAAACCCTAATCTAAAAATAAAACCCATCCAGTAAACCCTTAAAAAAGCCTAACACTAACCCCCGAAGATCCACTTACAGTTTTTGAAGACCCGACATCCATCCTCAACGAAGCAGCAGAAGTCTTCATCCAACCGGGCAGAAGTCTTCATCCAACCAGGCAGAAGTCTTCATCCAGATGGCATCTTCTATCTTCATCCATCTGGCGCGGAGCGGGTCCATCTTCAAGACATCCGGCGCAGAGCATCCTCTTCAATCGACGTCTTCTTGAACAATGAATTCTCCTTTCCTATTGGCTGATCCAATCAGCCAATAGGATTGAGCTTGCATTCTATTGGCTGTTCCAATCAGCCAATAGAATGCAAGCTCAATCCTATTGGCTGATTGCATCAGCCAATAGAATTTTTCACCTTTAATTCTGATTGGCTGATAGAATTCTATCAGCCAATCGGAATTCAAGGGATGCCATCTTGGGTGATGTCATTTAAAGGAGAATTCATTGTTCAAGAAGACGTTGATTGAAGAGGATGCTCCGCGCCGGATGTCTTGAAGATGGACTCGCTTCGCGTCGGATGGATGAAGATAGAAGATGCTGTCTGGATGAAGACTTCTGCCGGTTGGATGAAGACTTCTGCCCGGTTGGATGAAGACTTCTGCCGCTTCGTTGAAGACTTCTGCTGGCTTTGTTGAGGATGGATGTCGGGTCTTTAAAAACTGTAAGTGGATCTTCGGGGGTTAGTGTTAGGCATTTTTAAGGGTTTATTGGGTGGGTTTTATTTTTAGATTAGGGTTTGGGCGGAAAAAGAGCTAAATGCCATTTTAAAGGCAATCCCCATCCAAATGCCCTTTTCAGGGCAATGGGGAGCTTAGGTTTTTTTAGTTGAGATTTTATTTGGGGGCTTGGTTATGTGGGTGGTGGGTTTTACTGTTGGGGAGTTGTTTGTATTTTTTTTACAGGTAAAAGAGCTGATTTCTTTGGGACAATGCCCAGCAAAAGACCCTTTTAAGGGCTATTGGTAGCTTAGTTTAGGCTATGTTTTTTTTATTTGGGGGGGGGGGCTTTTTTTATTTTGATAGGGCTATTAGATTAGGTATAATTAGTTTAAATATCTAATAATTTATTTCTTTATTTTTTGTAATTTAGTGTTTGTTTGTTTTTGTAATTTACTTAATTGTATTTAATTTATGTAATTGATTTAATTGTAGTGTAAGGTTAGGTGCTAGTGTAAGACAGGTTAGGTTTTATTTTACTGGTAAATTTGTATTTATTTTAGCTAGGTAGTTAGTAAATAGTTAATACCTATTTAGTAACTATTCTACCTAGTTAAAATAAATACAAACTTGCCTGTGAAATAAAAATAAAACCTAAGCTAGATACAATGTAACTATTAAATATTGTAGCTAGCTTAGGGTTTATTTTACAGATAAGTATTTAGTTTTAAATAGGAATTATTTAGTTATTAATAGTAGGTTTTATTTAGATTTATTTTAATTACATTAAAGTTAGTGGGTGTTAGGGTTAGGGTTAGATTTAGGGTTAGTTTTGGGGTTAATAAATTTAGTATAGTGGCGGCAACGTTAGGGGCGGCAGATTAGGGGTTAATAAGTGTAGGTAGGTTTCGGCGACATTGGGGGCAGGAGATTAGGGGTTAATAACATTATGTAGATGTCGGGGGTGGCAGATTAGGGGTTAATAAGTGTAAGATTAGGGTTGTTTAGACTCAGGGTTTATGTTAGGGTGTTAGGTGTAAACATACATTTTCTTTTCCCATAGGAATCAATGGGGCTGCGTTACGGAGCTTTACGCTTCTTTATTGCAAGTGTTAGGCTTTTTTCAGCTGGCTCTCCCCATTGATGTCTATGGGAAATCGTGCACGAGCACGTAAAACCAGCTTACCGCAGCTCACTACAGCTCACCACAGGGCTGATATTGGAGTACGGTATGGAGCTCAATTTTGCTCTACGCTCACTTCTTGCCTGCTAACGCTGGGTTTTTGTAAACCTGTAATACCAGTGCTGTAGGTAAGTGAGCGGTGACAGTAACTTGCAAGTTAGTACCGAGCAGCTATTACCGCAAAACTCGTAACTTAGCCACTTGTTTGCTGCAGCTGCCTAATTATTAGGAGCCAATCCGAACTTGTTCATGTGGTTGACAAAACTTGCCACCACCATTTTGTTAGCAAAATCTTCCATTATTTTTCAGTTTATTATCACCTCTGCTGTTGGCAGTTAGGGACGACAGATATGTGGCAGGTTTAGGCTTGTGAAGTATGCAGTGTGCATATTTCCTTTGCAGCATTGCAGCCAGGAAGTCCAGTTAAATACCTGGTTGCATTGGGAGAGGTATTACATAGTAACATAGTAACATAGTAGATGAGGTTGAAAAAAGACCATCAAGTTCAACCTATACAAATCTAATACTTACAAAAAAAGCTCCAGTTGACCTTAAATTAATCCCACTAAAAGGTGACCCATTTAATACAAGCAATCATATCCATAAATTTTGTTTCTAGCCAGAAATATATCTAAACCATTTTTAAATGTATCTAAGGTATTGGCATTCACTACCTCCTTTGGTAATGAGTTCCACAATTTTATTGCTCTTACAGTGAAAACATTTTTTCCATTGCAGGAGATTAAATCTCCTTTCCTCCAACCTTAAATTGTGACCTCTTGTCACAAACAATTTTCTTGGAATAAACAGAGTGTCTGCCATCTCTGTATATGGCCCTTGAATACATTTATATAAAGTAATCATGTCACCTCTCAAGCGCCTTTTTTCTAGAGAAAACAAACCCAGTTTGGCTAAACTCTCCTCATAGCTTAAATTCTCCATTCCCCTTATTAGCTTTGTGGCCCTTCTCTGAACTTTCTCTAGGTCTGCAATGTGTTTTTAGTGGCAGAAACAGCAAGGTTCTTATGTCACTTTACAGATTAGTTAGGTCTCCATCTGGCATATTGTGTACAGTTCTTGGTACCATATCTCCAAAAGGATATAAATAAACTAGAAAGTTAAACTGTCCAAAGGAGGGCTACTAAAATGGTACATGGTCTAAAATATAAAACATACAAAGAGAGACTATGATTTAAATATGTATAGTTAGTGACATGATAGGAACCTTACAATATGTGAAGGAACTTAATAATGTGGATGCTGGAAGCATTTTCCACAACAAACAAAAAAATAAATACCAAAAGAAGGGGTCACAATCTTAAAGGGCCACTAAACCCAGAATCTTTCTTTCATGATTCAGATAGAGAATACAAATTTAAACAACATTACAATTTACTTATATTATTTATTTTGATTAATTTTTTAGATATCCTTAGTTAAAGAACAAGCAATGCACATGGGTGAGCCAATCACACGAGGCTTCTATGTGCAGCAACCAATCAGAAGCCTGAGCATATCTAGATATGCTTTTCAGCAAAGAATATCAAGAGAATAAAACAAATTAGATAATAGAAGTAAATTTGAAAGATGTTTAAAATTACATTATCTTTCTAAATCATGAAAGAAAAAATGTGGGTTTCATGTCCCTTTAAGTTAGAGGGTAACAGATTCAGGAGAAGTGGTTTGTTTTTTTTAAGAGAAAGGGTGGTGGATTCATGGAATAAACTTCAAATAGAGGTGAAAAACACAAAGAGGCCCATTTATCACGTTCCGTATCGAGCTTGTGGGCCCGTGTATCTGGTGAGTCTTCAGACTCACCAGAAACAGCAGTTATGAAGCAGCAGTCTAAAGACTGCTGCTTCATAACCCTGTCCGCCTGCTCCGAGCAGACGGACAGGAATCGCCACAAATCAACCCGATCGAGTACGATCGGGTTGATTGACACCTCCCTGCTGGCGGCTGATTGGCCGCGAGTCTGCAGGAGGCGGCGTTGCGCCAGCAGCTCTTGTGAGCTGCTGGTGCAATGCTGAATACGGAGAGCGTATTGCTCTCCGCATTCAGCGAGGTCTTGCGGACTTGATCCTCACTGTCGGATCTGGTCCGCAAGACCTTTGATACATAGGCCCATAGTTATCAAGGTCTGGCTGACCTGATTGGACACTGCGGATCAGGTCCGCCAGACCTCGCTGAATACGGCGAGCAATACGCTCGCCGTATTCAGCATTGCACCAGCAGCTCCCAAGAGCTGCTGGTGCAATGCCGCCCCCTGCAGACTCGCGGCCAATCGGCCGCCAGCAGGGGGGTGTCAATCAACCCGATCGTACTAGATCGGGTTGATTTCCGGCGATGTCTGTCCGCCTGCTCAGAGCAGGCGGACAGGTTATGGAGCAGCGGTCTTTGTGACCGCTGCTTCATAACTGCTGTTTCTGGCGAGTCTCATGACTCGCCAGAAACACGGGGCATCGGAGCTTGATAAATATGCCCCATAGGCCTCAAAGACTGTAAAGGAATTAAAAAATGCCTGGGACATGCATAAGGCTATCCTAAGACAAAAAGTAATATGGGTGGACTTAATGGGCCTTTTTGATTCTTTTCTACCCTCAAATTCTATGTTTCTCTGTTTCCTGTTTATACCGAAAATCAAGTATTCAGAAAAACTGGATTGTTAAAGTTATTTTTCTGAAATAAAAGTATATTTTTTAGATGAAGTTTTTATTTCAGCATTATTATGAGTTACAATTTATGTATAGAGTTATACGTTTGTTACCAATTGAAAAGATGGAAAATATTTTTTCAAGACCCCCCCATATATTTTACAGCTCACATCTGTTGAGGTGTCCTTCTCTGCACTGTAGGCTCTACAGGAGACAAAGTTAGAGACTATTAACCAGCTTGAGGCCCGGATTCTTATTTCAAATGGAGAATATAACCAACAATTACAAAGTACTTTTCAGTAGATTAAAATTACATTAACATCATTTTCTTCATTGTTGCTACTTGAATATGGTATATAAATGTATAGCAGCTTTTTGTCATTTGTAAAATGGATATTTCTTTACTGAGATTTTTTTATACTTGTGAAGTGAGTAATTTTCTATCAATAAAGCGGATCGAATGGTGACTGCTTGTCAGTCAGCAAGCAAACAAGCTTTAAGGCCTAGTTGTAACCAATATGCACTTCCTGTAAGATTTAAGATTAATATAAACAGCTTTAACGTAAAGAGACATTTAACTAAAAATGGAATTCCCCATAAAGGGCCAGATTAGAAGTGGAGCACTAATTAACGCTCCCACTCGAACGTTAATTGGGCTAGAAGTAAGCTTTTTGAGTTTGTCAGACTGTGCTTGTATGTATGTATCATGTATGTGATGTTATTCTGGTACAATATATATCTATCGAAAAAAAAGGTTTCCAAAACAGTGGGAAAACCAATTAGATTTAACTGATATATCCCCTCCCTGTCCCATCCAGAGAGGCAGTGCTTAATGCAAAAAAAGATTAAGTAAAGATTATAAGGAAAAATCCCATATATAACACACTTAGCCCACCAAAATGGAATGCAGTATATCAACATTAACGGTAGAGAGTAGGGGGGATCATATCTTATAAACGTAACCCATATACTCTAGGGTGGAGCCAGGAAGAAAAAAATTAATAAATGGCTCAAAAATAAGAAATAGCGCAAAAATGTTCAAAACAATGGAAATTCCATTTACACATCTTGCATGATTAATTTCTGATGCATGTATAAAAATTACTTTTCTGTCACTATTTATATAAAAAAAACAATTTTATGACAATATTGGATTGATTTAATTCAGAAGCATTAATAAGTAGGATAACAGATTTTACACTGGGTGTCCCATCAAACAATGCTACAAAGGATCAAGGTTTGTTCTTTCTTTGCGTTACATACAGATTGCACTTAATAAAGCTAATAATATTGGACATAATAGTCGTTAGACATGTGCAGCGCCAAGAAATTCTGTTTGAACGAATATTTGGGGAAATTAGTTTCCTTAAAAATTTGTCTGCTGCGCTGTTATTATTAAAACAAAACAAATACTGAATATTCATGGAAAATTTGCATTTGTTTTTGTTAAACGAATGTTAATGTACCTTTGCTACAGGTGAAGAAGTTCACTTGTATTATATATTTAACTCTAGAGTGCTGGAGGGCCACGCTAATCCCAACGCCTCTTAAAGCCCTGAGGCAGGCTAATAGAAGGCTTAGCATGCCATATACCAGGGCCTTCTCCTTTAATGCAGGCTCAGGGACCCACCGCACTAAGGGGCCGATTTATTAAGAGCCGAATGGGCCTGAATGCTCTTTGCTGCTCTTTAACTCGTACGCCTCCACTGAGGCTGCGGACATCTAAGAGCCCGATCTCATATGATCGGTTTGATTGATATCCTCTGCTAGCGGCCAATAGGCTGCGAATCTGCAGGGGGCGGCATTGCACAAGCAGTTCACCAGAACTGTTTGTGCAATGTTAAATGTCGACAGTATATGCTGTCGGCATTCAGCAACGTCTGACTGTTAATAAATCGGCCCCAAAATTTCCTATTAGCTCGCCCAGACGCTATGAAGAATTACCAACAGGTAATTTAAAGAAAATGGATGAATACTGATGAATCTCAGGAGTATTCATTCATTTTATTCCAATTTAGTTGGCACATTCATTCGGATATCCATTTCGTGAAAATAAATATCCGTTTTTTGGTTACGAATTTGCATTTGTAATGATACGAATGCACATGTCTAATAGTCCTATATATTTTCAGCTATTTAACAGGTGTGTTTAATTATTTGAATTGCTTTTTGAAAATTATAATATGTTTTGTTATACTATATAAATAAAAAACAAATAAGAAAAATGTAGTATTAAAAAGTTGAAAATATATATATTTTTTTAAACAAGCTAACGGCTAGATTACGAATTTTGCATTAGGAGCTGTGCGGTGCTAACGAGCACTTTATTCTCACCACTCACTTACCTGCCGGGCTGGTATTACGGGTTTTTATAAACCCGGCATTAAAAGACAAAAAGTGAGCGTAGAGCAAAATTTTGCTCCACATTTCACTCCAATACCAGCGCTGCTTAAGTCAGCGGTGAGCTGGTTGTACGTGCTCGTGCATGATTTCCCCATAGACATCAATGGGGAGAGACGGCTGAGAAAAAGTCTAA